>NW_009709357.1:0-23035 GCF_000703405.1 Apaloderma vittatum
TACCGCCCCAGGGCTCCGGCATGGCCCGAATGAGGTACCTCCGCGCCGCTGTCTCGGGATTTTATCTGTGGGAAGCCGCGGTGCTGCTCAGGTGAGTTGTCTTCTGTGAGGAAGCCGAGGTGTCGTGCCTCCCGCGCGGGTCTTTCGGGGCGGCTGACCGCAGAGCGCGGCCACGGTCGCTGCCCCATTCGTCGGCGGAAGCGCTCGGGGACCTTCAGCGGCCGAAGCTCTGCGGGCACCGAAACTAAATGCGCAGGGTATAGGTTTTGCGAACGGCTCTGTAACATCGCGCTGCCTCGACTTTGGTTTTGCATTTCGCAAGCCGAAGGCTGCGCATTTCCTTCACCTGTTCACAGTTTTCCCTATTTGATTTGTGAGTCTTACCGCTGTTTTTAGCAGGAAATGTAGCAATGACATTCTTGGAAATTCTTCAGGTGCATAGTGTCTATGTGTAAAAGTTACAGAAGGCAATCTGACTTGGGAAGATATAGACTTATTTATTACTATCAGTTCTTCCCAGTAAAAAGAAAATCTGGGGTTATGTTAGGTCAGAGAGAAACAGAATGATAGCTGAGTGGGCAGAGGATATGATCTACAGAATTTCCCTCAAGAGGGAAAATATTTGCTGTACCACTGGCAGCGTAGGATTTGTGTTACAAGATAGCAACATATCTATAAATTATGACCTGAGTGGAAGACTAAAATTCTTAAGGCTTTTTCTGCTTTCTGCCCAGCATACTTTTTCTAGCTGAAGTAATGTTGTGATATCAATGCAAGCATTCTTTTAATATGTAGATCTGGATGTGTGGTGGTAAGCAGGCTAAAATAAACTTGACTCCTCTGTTTAAAGGTGAGGGAAAATTTAAGAAGTCGGATACATAAAGAAGCAGGTTTCAATGTATTCACTGCTGATGTGGAGTTAGCCATTCTTGTTATCAACCAACGTTCTAGCCCTGTGTCACAATGAACAGACTCTGGCATACAACATGGCAATGTCAGAGTATTTTAAGATCATATCGTCACTTGACAAAAATAAAAAAGGAAACTGAAATTTGAAAGGTGGTTCTGTAGAGAGAATTTGGGGCTTACATATGTAAGGGATTTATAACTACCCAGTTACAAAAAGTACCATGTAGTGCCCTGCAGTGATGGCACACTTCACAGGTGCTCACAGATTCATAGCACATCCTTCCTTCTTGAAGTTAGTCTAATGAACTATTTTATATCAACATATGTAATGTAAATAGTTTATAGTGTAATTATGCAAAAATAAAGAGATTTTAAGAAACTAGGTCACATTGTATGGGATTAATTGACACTGAGAGGAAAGCATAAATGCACTTATTTTACAGTTTAAATTTTCCAGTTGCATTGAGTATTTAATGTTCAGAGTAGATGACCAAACCCCTATGTAGTGTAGGCAATACAAGCAGTACTGTGATATTATTATTCTATTTCAATGTTCTTATAGAACTTATTTTTCCTCTGTGCATTATTTAAATCCTACTATTGAATGGTTCATCCTTTATTTTAATGATATAAAACTGCGCATTATATTCCAAGGGGAAAAAAAAGTGGAGAAATCAGTTTTGGAAAGCATACATGTATTTTGTATCACAGAATTCTGGACTAATTTAATTGTTTCAAAATGTATGCAGGCATCTTATTTTGCGTAAATTTAAATTATTTTTCTGAATGTCCAAATAACTTGCATTGCCATAGCCTTCTGCTCTTAAATTATAATTTTATCACAACGAATATGGTTAATGTGTGCAAGGGCTATATAGTCTGACAAAGACTTCAGAGAGCTGCTCAGAATCTATGTTTATCTTTGATATACATCTCAGTATAGAGAGTGCTGGTGACTTTAGGTCTAGTAATAATACATGAGAAACCTGAGTCTGTTTGAGACACACAGGAGTCTTCTCCATGCTTTAAACTGGGAAAGAAAGTGTTTAAAGAATGGTTAAAATATTAAAACCTGTGCAATTCACAAGCTTCCTGAAGCCATTAATTCTGATTCTTTTCCAGCTTAAGCCTTGTGAAATGATTTCCATTAGAGCAAAAGGAACCGGGAATAGTAGGACACTACTTCCACTTTCAGTAAGACACAGAAACTCTGGCCATAGCACCTCTGTAACACCCTCAGTGAGAATTTGGATATGCTATGAATTTCCAGGAAAAACCAAACTGTAGGTGTTTTACTTGCTCAGACATTATGGAAAAAGGAACGTATTTTCTCTTACATTCTGCAGCATCAACACTTTTCTGGTCTTCATTAATAAGCACTCAAGGCTGTGTGAGAAGGCTGAATGAACCCAACAGTAAAAACTTTCAGTTGTTGTCCAACAGCCCTGAGGCTGTTTAAAGTGATTGTTTAAATGATATACCTGTGAAGACAGATGTTTAATTTTATTTTCAGAACACGTCAAATGAAAAGAAAAAGAATTTTTTTCAGTATAAAGCTACAAGCTTGCTACTTTAATGAGCAAAGTCTCATGACTGGCATGCTTCACAAGGAAAAACTGCACCTGATTTATTTTTTTTCAGATTGAAATGACTGAAACAAGGTATATATTAGTCATTGTAGGATGTAATTATTAAACTGATTTTCAAAAGACACTGTAGAGAGAATAGAACATTGTCAATAGTATTTTATAATATTGTGAATGTTTGTAGTACTATGTCTTAGATGAATAACATACTTAATATATTAATAGATTTTAGACATAATAAACAGGGGCTTAAGCACATAGCACTCTATTATGTTTACAGTTATATATTTGAAGAGTGGGAGAAAAGCTATAATCAGACACAAAATAAAAAAAAATAAATTATTTATTGATGACTGCCAGTCCAAGCCCCAATGTGATATTAAGAAGAGGGTAGAAATGTAAAAAATGGGGCAAAAGCTAGAGAAAATAATATAATGGAACCTAAATCCAACTGTAGTTCGCTGTAATTCAAAGAAGGAAGATAAACACTTCTAAGATATGTCTTGAAATTATAATAATCTCTAAAACTGAGTATTCCTCGAGTTTTCATTTAAGTAATAGTGTTAACAAAAGTTTCTCTGGATTTGCCTACTTTCCAAGAGATCATGCTGGAAGCAAGATCATATTTGCAGAGTCAACACGAAGATCATATCTCTGAGTCAAACATTTTGAGGACAGCTCTTGAACTTGCATGGGCACCAGCACACAGGTCTATTAGAACTCCACCATCAGGGGCTTGTCAGGGACTCTGCTTTCTCTTTAAATAGTATAGGTATATAGGTATTTTATATATAGACTTATGTATTGGAAAAGCACAGGATAAAAAGTTAAGTGGCACTGTGGAAATGCGAAATAGTTTGTCCCTATATGATATTTCTTTAGTTATCCATGCCAGCATAGACCAAGAATCATTCTATGATGAGGCTATTGCCTTTTTCCTGGTTCTAGCCACTACCCCATTGTCCTTATATTTAAAGAAACAGTATCACGGAGACAGCTAATTACACTTATAGGTCAGATTCTTGTAAAAAAATCCTCCATGCAACCTAACGCTGGGGCATGCTTAAGCTCATAGTTAACTGATTTTGAAATTACTCCTTCATTGCATTGCAAATTGATTTCAGACGAATAGCTTTAAGAAGCAGAAGTCGATATCCTTTAAGCCAGCATTAGTTCCTCCAAATAATGAAAGAGAAAAAATAACACCTAAAAATTATTAAGTCTAATATATTATTACAAGCATCTTTGAGAATAAAGATTTTCAGGTGTTCTAATGAGACTGCCATTGCTTATTAATATGTTAAGAATTACACCTACAATATTATTCAATGAATAAAAGTATCTGTTAAAATCAGGATGTGAATAAAATGGCTTATGAAAGAAAACCTAGTAATTCAAGATAAGAGCACTGAGGCACAGTATCTTTCCTCAGTAGCCCAGACTCACTTTGAAAATACAGTTTCTCTAGGATAAGTCAGTTGACAGACTCCAGGTCCTAATGAGAAAGATTTGATTATGTCTCAGGGAGCAGCAAGGGAAAGGAGCTGGATGTTCAGACTCAGAGCAGGGCAGGCAAGCAGTAGGATCCTACCAACAAAGTTTGCAGTCCCACAGCACCTGTGCAGGGTCAGAGCAGATCCAGTCCAGACAACATTTCAGATTGATGCACAAAGTTGGTAGTGATGAGGTAGGTCTACGGTCGAGCCAAAATGTTAGGTTAGCAATCAGGCTCAGGGTCAGAGTTAGGAAGATATAATTGAGGGTATACTTGCACTGCAGCTTGAGCAGAGACCAAGAGCATCACCCTAGCACTCCTGAGGGAGAAAAAAAGAAAAAATAATAGTTAAAAAAAAAGAAACAAACAAACAAGAAAAAAAAAGGAAAAAAACCCTCATCTCCTGAGAGAAAAGAGCCAAACCCCTGCTGAGGCTTCTACAGCTTTTTATCATACAGCTCTGGCTTCAAAGCTGGACGGCTGCCTTATCAGAGCTGGCACTGAGCCCACATAGCCAAACCCCTGGGATGAAGGAAATGTTCTCAGGATCCTTATAAAATGTTAGGATGAAAGCATCAGGGTTGTCTTGTGGCATGTATCCATAGGCAGGCATTGTACTTTCCAAAACTCAGACAAAAAGAAAGTGTTAGTAGGGGGTTTTTTTGTGACCAAGAATATGTAATTCAAATTCTCTTGTATTTCAACTATGTCAGTGAAAACACTGAAATCTGCTTGAACCAGATATGAGTTTTGTCATGAGTATGAATTTGGTCAGAACTTTTACTATCCATTCTTTATTTCTGTAAAAGAAAACAGTTATTTTTTATGACTACCATGTTTATAATTTTGACACAGAATTGAGTAGATTTTTGAGTTTATAATGTAACTGTAAGAAAATTACATAACAGAAATTTCAATTAAAACCATGAGTCTTTCAATACTTACCATGCTAGTGACATTTTCTTACTTTTCAACCTCTCCTAATTCATTCTTAGCCAACTGATGCTGACAACAACTGAAACCAAGTAAGATTGTGATATAAGTACTGTGCTTCTGTATGATGAAAAATGTAATAGCTCCTCTATCAGATTAGTCTTGTCCAGATATCCTAGGAATCATGACAATTAGAGAAAATGAATCTTTTCATAAGATTAGAGCTTCTTATTTTAACAGAATTAGAATACAAGCTTTAAATGACCTTAGTGAGTATTATGTAATAATACCTATAGGGAATTATTCCCATAAATCAGCTTTTCTCAAGTAAGGAACAATGAAGAGCCTTCTGTGAGGTGTTGCTTCTGCTCCTTTTTTATTGCTTTTTTTACTGATCTTCATGATATTTACCAGAAGAATCAGTAAAAGCAGATAGGAACTAAAATGAAGTAGTTTTACTTTCACTGATAAGTAGACATTGCAAAAGACACGATTTTGAGGATATCAGCTACCAGCAGAAAGGGAAAGTCTAAGAGAGAGGGAAAATACACAGCTAGAAACTATGTGTAGCAAGAATGCAGGACCAAAGCAGAAGAATGAGAAAAGCATCAGGAAGCAGAATAATCTTCACAGTAAAGGAAGGCAAGACTCTTTGAGACTGTACTTTTTTTCTAGCACGACTATAATCCATTATTTTTAATTCTTCTGAAGCACTATGATCCTTCCTGACTGATGTCTTTAGATGTTGTGTGAATACAGATGCTAAATAGTGAGAGTAAAGGAAAGAATGAAGCAAAAAAGTACAAAAAAAGAGGACAATATGTGGTTATAAAAGTATAAAACAATGCATTTTGTTATCAATCTTCCAGTCAGCTGTCTAATTAATTTCTCCAATGTTATCCAACAGCAAACAGGGTAATAATACATGGTCTATACTGCAGTGGATTTTCTACATAACAAACACTTCCTATACAATTTTTCTGTACCTCATACCACCCTATAATTCTTCTAGACCTACCACAGATGTATAAAATGAACAGGGACAGTGGGGAGAGTCAGGGCTACTTCCAGGTAGGAACTTCCCTAAGGAAGATCAGTCCTCTTCAGTAGTGTTATTTCTGAAGTTTCTATTTGGTGACATGAAACACTAGTGAAATGCAGCTTCCAAGGGAAAAAATTTGAGACCACAGAAAATGCAGAAAAGTTCAAGACTCTGGCCAGAAACAACCATGTGGTCACTGACAGGGCTGATTAAATAGTGGAGCTGTACAAGTAGTGGGGCTACTGTCTAGTATAAATGGCTACAGGAAAAAGCAAGCCGGCAGATTGTCCTGAGACTTTTGTGAAACAGTGAAACAATAAACTGAACAGAAAGCAAACACGGGAGTACTAAACTATCTCAGACTGTGAGGTTGAGTTAATTGCTATTAACCTGTATGTGATTCCTACAGCTAAAAATAATTTAGGAAGGGTATCATAAGCAAAATCAATACAGCTATGACATTTGAAAAAAGCAAATTCAGTTTTTTCCTCATCCTGATTAAAATGCAAGCTGCAGTTATAACTACATAACCTACTCTCTTAATATTTTGCCTTTTGTTGCATTGCATCTTTGATGTGAAATATGTATAAAAATACCTTTGATATAAAGAAAAATATATCTCACCATTGCCTAAGGCTTCACGTGCTATGTACAGTGTGCAGAAGAAACTACTGTGTCTAGAATTTATCGCCAGTTAATGTAAAATATATTTATTTCCCTTTCAGAATTTTGAATGGTAAAGTATGAGGCTAGTGTAATATTAAATAGCATGTCATGATCCAGAAATACCAGAATATATCATTTCCAAGATAACTATTTAGTTGGATGTTTTAAAAATTTGTATTATTTTACCAACAATTAACTTTAATTTCACAACTAACCAATCAATAGAAATGCCTAGTAAATACAGTTATACAAGCATGGATCTTCAGAAAGCTGGATTCCTTGAATCATTTTTAGTTTACATTTTAGTGGGTGACTGCAGAGCTTAGGGACTTTTCTGTAAAGAGTTGGTTTATAACGTTCTGGTTGACAGTGGGACTTGATTATTTAAAAGATCCTGAGTTTTTGTCCTGCTAAGGCTTTTAATTTCATAAAGTTTTCAAAACCACCCTGTTATCTGTTAGACTGGATAATGCACAGGAGCATCCATGTTCTAGGCATACGTAGACTAAGACATATTCATCTGCAGGGACCAACTAAACTTCCATTTTTGTGAGCAACGTATCTGCTTGCCAAGGGTGCCCTAGTAGATAAAAAAAATAAACGTCACAAAGTGGTAACTTGCTGGCAAAAGTAGGGTAAACCTTTTCATTTTTTGAGGGGAAGAATGAAAATTTTGAAATCAATTGTGACTAAAGCACTGACTTGACACAGCTGAATTATGACTAACTACAGAATTCTAAGGTAAATTTTAATTCTGTGCCTAAGCACCTATAGAACACTTCCATGATGGATGTTCATCTCAACAATCTTCTCCTTGGTGCTATTAGGTTAGATCCATTACCTCTGACTCAGCAGTATTAGAACTAAAATCAAAGTAGGCAGATTTCAGCATCATATCTAGACCTTTTTTTGAAATCCATAGTGTGATTTTTTTCATTGTTTTATTCTAGTAGAAAGAATGCTTTATACAAGATTTTTTCTTTTTTTTTCAGTTAAAAAAAGAAGTAGATTTGTCAGGGTTTGCAAAATTTATCAGAATTTGCTTTAAGTCTTAATTTGCAAGAGTTACAGTAAAATAATCTTCTGGTTTCCATCAGTTTTTACACACTAAAATTGGATACTAAATTATTTTGAACATGATATTGTGATTTTTTACTATGCAGAGTGAATATGAAATACACCCACTTGAGACAGTCAACTATGATTACAAAAATTACAATACAGTAGAGAACTGGAATTAAAAATGCTATTTGCAAGGAGTTTCTCCATATTTTACCTTTAATTTTAACCCCAAAATTCTAACACTGTGCAAATGAACTCTAAGAATATATCTATCTCTTTACCTTTTTGTTGTTGTTGTTCTTATAAACAGATCTTTGGATGTAAGATACTCAAAATTTTCACCCATAATCAAAAAGTAAGCACACATGCGCATGTTCAGAATTCCTAAATAATAGTCATCCTTTTTAACATCTCCTTCAGGACATGAAATGTCTTGCACATAATAAAGGCTGCAGCATTGTTTCGGGAGTCCTCCAGGTCTTCACGATCACCCAGGGAAGGGGAGGGAGGACTTTACTACTTCACCCAGCCCACGTAGGGTGTGGAGGGAACAGCGGGTCATCGGCACAGCTCATGATCTTTCCTTCACCCAACTTATTTCCACTTGCTTGTAGGAAGCTTAGAAGACTCCGATGATAAGGGGGTGCTGGATATGTGGCATAAGCAGGACTAGTATAGGGAAGTCAAAATATGTACCTGAGGAGAAGTTTCAACACTACTTCCTGTGTGTGAAAAAGAACGTGTGTAGTGGGCCAGGATAGTTTTGGTGGAAACATGAAAGGCTAGCAGCACTGTTTTTTAACCTTCACATTATTTTCTCTGACATATTCAGTAAGGAATATGCTTCATTGCATGCATTAGGAATACTGGGTTCTGACATTACGTGACATAAATCCTGGCACTCTCATCATCACCCTGAAGCTCAGCCCTGTTGTTCCTTAAAAAAGTCTTATACTGAATTATTATAGTGTTGATTCTGAACAGAATTGTAAAAAGGAAAAAATTATTTAATCCATGTATCTCATGTAAATTAACACTGCTGGTTGAACATCACCATTCCTGTCTCACAGAAAATTCCAAAGATCTTAGACGATTTAATTTATTTTTCAATGCATTAAAAAAAACCATTAAGTTGCAGAAAGCTGCAAAAAGTCTCTGTCAATTCTGTGGGGAGATGTTCAGAGAAGTTTTTGAAAATTAGAACCCAAGACCCACCTTCAATTTTCATCAGCAGTGGAAAATTCATTGTGGCTGACAGAATAGAAAGCATGTTGGACAATATTGCACCAAGGATTGCTAGCATTTCATTAAAACAACATTGAAACAGATACGTTTCTGTAAAACTCTATTTCAAGAAATCAGTATTTTTCCAACTTGAGGTATTTTGTCTTAACTGAAAATTCTTAATCACTAGTAAAAACACAGTATCTACACTATAATTACCTGACTAATCAAAATAAACAATTTCACGAGAAGTGTGTTGAGAAAAAACTTCATATAGCACTGAGTTCTATTTACTGATATGTTTTGACTTGTCTGGGCTGTAGTCTTGCATGTTGAAATACTTTATTTTAAGGTGAGTGACTCTTCAGGCTATATGCAGCTTTTCTCTAACTGAACTTATATCTTATCAAACTTATTTTGGAGAAAAAAGTCTCATCTTCTAAACAATCATCTGACATGCTCACTGAAGATATAGGACAACACCATTGTACTGACACAGACAGAGTTTCCCTAAGGCAAATGGAATAGTGTTTAATTGAATTGTACTTCAGTCTTCACAAATCCTGGAGTTCTAATTCAAAATTCATTTTTTTCTAGGTTTGATAAACCTGTTATTTCATTCTATTACAATAGCAAATAGTAAAATAATTGTTTGAGAAGGAACAGATCAAAGAACCCCAGTTTTCAGTTTCAGTTACGGTTTACAATTGATAAAAGTGGATTTTTTTAGCATAACAAGTCAACGGAGGAACTTAGGAAGGATGAACAAGACAAAGAAGGCGCCTTGCATTCTAATGGTAATTATTTATGACTACAATAAATATCTTTATTTCTACAGGTACTTACTTTGGTGGAAACTGTTCCAGTTAATACTGAGTGAGAGTGCAGCAACATAGAGGGTGCAAAGTAAGCTGTTGTGGCAATGCCACAACAATAGCAAAAAAAAACCCCTAGAGAGTGAATTGGAACTAGAAAACACAGTAATATGCAGATTGACAATTTAAAGGACATGTTGTGATGCATTCAAAATCCAGAATCAGCCAAGCAGCTGTAATCTGTAGAATTCCAGTTTCATTACGCACAGGTTGCTACTAGATTTGGGAAGAATTTGCCTTGGGAAACAATAGTTTGCAGTCTTAAGCCAGGCAAAAGTCTCATTTTAATTAATTCTCCTTTCAATCTAGTGTTGCCTCATTGACATCAGTTGAATTACTATTCATTATAGTGGTGAATGATACCAGTCAGTTCCTGCACAAGTTCCATTGGTTAGAGAAATCATTCATTAATGTAGTTGTTTAGCTCTGACATGCGTTTACAGAAGGATATCTAATATTATAAAAGATAATGTTCTGAAATTATTTTACTTGGCAATTTTGCAGTCTATCCATTACCCCAATAACTTTTCCCCATTATTCAGCTAAGATGCAAATTAGTCTTTATAGTGAGATAGTAATCTAAGTTCAGACTAATATAAATCAGTGATTTAAACTTTCTATTTTCAAAGGTATTCTGTTCATTTTGGCCAAGTATTATCTGTCTAAAAAACCACCCCAAAGCATTTAATTGTATTTTAGGAAGATCTGACTATCTTTAATTCAAAGTTAAAGTTGTCAAAAACTTAACCTATGCAGTAAGTCTTTGGAACAGTGAGAGATTTGTCAGAATTTAAATATTTCAAATATTCTCTACTCCTTGTGTAGCTGGTTTTTCCCCCCAAAACATAAATTGCATAAATTAAAAAATGGCAAAAAGAAAAGACCTGAGTTCAGAACATTTATAAAAATAAGGTGTGTATAACAAGTACAAAAGAATACCAAGGACATAGGTGTTTTTGGGGAAACAATGAACAAATACTCAGATTAGAGTCATAATTCATACAATTTCTTAACAAAATTCACATGCTGCATGTCTGAAATTGGCAACAATAAAATTGTTTTAAAAAGCAGAATTAGAGGGACAACCTGTAGTTTATTTAATCCATATCTTAATTAAACTAGAAAGCTGTGCCCATGGGATTTGAAGAATGCTGTCAAACTAGTTTACATCCATTATCCTGACATAAAGCATTGGTTGTTTATATATATGTACCAAGTCACAAACAAAACCAAGTATATACAAATTTACCCTTATCTAGAATATAAATCTCTCTGACCTGTAGAATGGTGATTAGGTCAGACTGACTTAATCAGAAAACTTAAAACTCCATTATTCTCTATTTTTTCTCGCTGTTAGGAAAAGGTAAAACAGCTCCAAAACAATCCAAAGCCTTTTTAAACTATAGTACATAAAGTAAATAAGTTATAAACATACGATTTTACAAAAAGACAAACAGGACTGGAGGAAGACTGTAGGGCTGGAGAAATTCTTACCTGTACTAATAAAAGGGAAAAAAAATGACCACAAAGGTATCAGGAACATCATAACAAAAATGCTTGTAACTATTGCCTAACCCACAAAGAGCACTAAAAAACAATGTTGAGTTACTGAAAGAGAAAAATATTTTTTTCCAAATCTGAAAGAAAACATTTTTAACAGTTGCATCAAAATGCAATTCCATATATTTTTCATGTTGATTTCATTTCTAGCTACTAAAATAATAAAGAATGGATAATTAGTGATCTTAAAATGGAAACTTATTGTTTGTTACACAAGAAAATAGTTACTGTGGCTGAAAATGTGTCCTAATGTAATTCTCGTTATCTTTGCAGCATTATAGAAAAATATTAAACTATCTGAATTTATTCAAAATAAGAGGATAAAAGAGCAACTAAAAAAAAATCTAAAACTGTGAAAAATCAGTAGAAAATCTAACCTGTCACAGAAAATATTTAAAATTGTCCTGGGGTTTTTTCAAAGTAAATACCTTTTATAAATCTTGATAATACAATGCTTCTGCTCCTGTTAGTTGAAGTGACAGTCTTTTCTCTGGCAAATGTGCGTAAAGAGTTCTGTGCTTCTCTCTGATCCGGTAAAATTATTATCTAAAACATTGCAGGATATGAAAATCTCCATTTTAATTGCACTTGGAAGTGACAACTTCATGACCTACAACAGATAAAAGAAATGTCATCTTTAATTAGCAAGCAACACATTATTGTCAATTTTAACGGAAATAATAGAAAAAGCATTTGAAATCTCAGTCTTTTTTGAGACATTACAAACTTAATTCTTTTTCCTTCATTTACTGTCTTTGGTGTTAGTATGTCACCCTCTTCCACTACTCTTTCACTGTTGCAAACTCACTTTTCTTTCTTGTTCGGGTTTTTTCTTTGGTCCTACAGAAAAAAAAATATTCACCAATAAAACTCAAGTAGAATTATTTTCTGGAATAAAAGGAACGCGTAGGAAGGAAATTATGTTCCTGCATTAACCCTGAACTGTAGAAGGAAGTAATGTTGCCTAATGCAGGCATCCAAACTGGAAGTTTGGTTAACCTGGGTTCGCAATGTTGCTACTGTAAAAGACATTGGCTCTTCCAAAAGATAGTTCAGAGGAGATGAATTTTGAGTCTTCTTTTGCTCCTCAGAAGAAACTCTTTCTGTGTGAGCTAGAATGAGACAGCGGTGACAGATGATCCTGTATCGTCACTTTCAGGACTGGATCTATGCAGCTGCGACCCTCTGGCACAGGTCCTGGATCAATATTGTTGATGAATGGCCTCGAGCAGAAGAAGACTATTTGACTTCTGTTTTCTGTGAGGGAATTTCATTTCCTGCGGAGTGACAAGATTACTTTAATATTTCATTGCAATTTTAAAAAAAAATTTGCTTTAAGCATATTTATCTCCACTTCTGAGCTCTCATTCTACAATATTTGCCTCATCTGCAGGGCTTTCAAAAAATAAAATTGTTCTTTGGAATAAAACACAGAGAACTGTATTTCACTTCTGACACAGCTGTCTCAGGTAGCCAGTTTAAACACGTCACAGCTCAAAAAAACATCTGTGTCACGCTACTGCACTGAACAAATGCATTTTAATGACTAATTGTCCAATATTTGGAAAGATCTTAGTTTTATCCACAAAAAGAACCCAAACAAATTAGCATTGTTTACATTTTACATTGATATAATTTTTTTTGTCTAAAATTTAAAGCAGTTTTTATCTTTCTGAAACAGTAAAATGTATTAATTTTGTATAAACAAGGAGAGCACTTTAATTTGGATAGGCTTGCAGTCTTCAGTGGTCATTCTCAGTAACATTTGTTGGTTTTTATTTTAAACTGTCACATTCTGGAATACTCTTCTGTCAGAAAGGTATTTTTGTCAGGTTCATGTTCACTTCCAGAATAATGTGTGCAAACTCTACATATTATAAATTCTGATCTTGTTAGTCCTTTACCTACTTTAATTGAGACACCCCCTTTTAAAAAAAACCCCAAACTTCAAACACTGTGTTTGCTTTTCCTATTAATTCTACCAAATACATTTTATGAAGAACTCTATATTGCACAGAAGAAAATATAAAGACTGTCTTCCTACCAAAAAATCTTATTGCCACAGTTTTCAAAATACAGTTATCAAGGCATTGCCAGGTGATCAGACATCACCAATTTGAGGAGCATTTCATTTTAGCAGACTTTTTAAATTACACTGAATAATTTTTGTTTTAAAATTGATGAACTCTATCATTGTTACTTACAAAATCAAGGGAAGTAATCATAAGATTAATTCACCTGTTATTGGTTAACCAGTGACTACGAACCAGTGCAGATTAATTTATTGAAATGCTTTTGTGTATTCCCGTTTGTGAGATGCAAGCAAGTGCACATTGTCTGGCTGCAGGTTCCGCTTTCTTTATGAGTGTGTATATAACTTCCTTGAACTTAATGTGAAGTGCATTAAAAACATTCAAACATCAGCTGGAGAGAATGGACCACAAACACAAGGCCCAAGTGCTCCAGGGATTTGGCCACACCAGCTGTCTGAGAAAATAAGCTAAGCAACAACATGAAAAAGTGATTGGACCATCATCATGCATGCAAAGCAACATATAATAGCTCTGTAGTATGCATGGTAAGATGAAATACAAAACTTTCACCCCTCTGAATGGCTCAGATAGATTGTATTTGAGATGAAAGAAATAATTTATGATGAGATGATAAAACTCAGTGAGCCAAATACAACAGTAGCTTGGTGTATGCGATTTTCAAGATAAAATACATAGGTAGTTTAACTATGGAACAAAGAAAATGAACATACTATCTAATTCGAAGAAAATTTGTATCAATTGTATTCAAAAGTAAGTTAGTGAGGCTCTGGAGACTACTCTCAGAACAACTAGGATAAATTGGAGGACTGCTCTAACTTGGAAACTTCTCTCTGTGAAGCTTCCAGTGGAAGCTGTCATTAGAGCACGCTGCACTCTTTGTCTCTGTCATCCACCACTAGCATTAATGTAAGGTGTAATTTCTTCCTTCACCTTTTGTGTGTCCTATTATTATTAAGCCCTTCTGGAGGGCTGCACCCTTTCATATACAAATGTTGACAGTAGCCCATTACTTCTTTTCTTCAGTATTTTTAAATAAATATATATTCTTTTAAGGCTGAAACAACACGCCTTGAAGATGAAAGGTTTAAAAGAGAGAAGATAAATCAGTGAAAAAAAAGTACTTTCTGTAGCACAGAAATGATACAAAGGTCTCAAAGACAGTACGATTGAAATTACTTTTGAAAATACACCTTTTAAAATAAAGCATATATAATGCACATTATTTGTGCTTTGGTAAAAATAAGCAGAAGTTTGGGCAGAAAGGAGACAGTTTATGAGTAGGAATACAGTGGTTCTTCAAAAAAACATGAGAAAGTGATCTTATTTTTGTAGTTCTTAATGTTTTAGAGAGGGAAACATTTGTGGAAATTGTAAAATTCCCCTTAAAGAGTTTTTCTTAAACATTTTCTTTTAGATGAAGGGAAGAAAGCAAGGTTTTCTCTCACAAACATGACTACTTCAAATAGACATTTCAGGAACACGGATTCGTGACAAATGCTTTTTCTTCCTAGCTAAATTGCCAGCTGCTAGGTGAGATCTTCCATTCTTGTAGACTTTGGTGCTCAAGCTGCATAGCTAATTCAAATGCATATTTTTTTTTCAGAGTTCTGTAGTACTGATTATTGTAACCATATAAAAGAATCAATAATAATGCAAACTTATCCTCAGCACAAGAGTTAGAAAAGAGTTGATTCTCGTCACCTGCAATCATAGTCATAGATGTCCCAGCATCCTAATATCTAGCTCCATCTTGAAATATACAGAGCTTTTCTATCTCTACTCTAAGTTGTAAACTATCGCTAAAGTGTTTCAGTGGCTAAAAGCCTTTAATTTATGTTCTAAACTTGTCCCTTGCTTCTTTATATTCATTTGCTTTCATGACAATGTTGTTATTTAGCCTAAAATTCTTTCCTCTTTGCAGGTGCCTGTCATAGATAGAACATAAGCTCATTTTTTCCTAGTAGTGGTCAATCTCTGATTTTTTTAAGCTGCCTGTAGTATAAGGGCAGCTCAAGTGCAGTTTCCATTCTGGAGCTTAATTTCTTACTGTGCAAGGAGCTGATGCTCATACAAGTGCTTAGGGAAGTCAAATACCCAGCTGTGGAAGGAACTGAGCAAAACAGGCCAACATTATCACATGTAACCTGCAACCAAGATTACAGGTTACAGTACAGGCAACTGCAAATTTATAGCCCAGCCCCAGCATAGAAGGACTCTGACAAGACACCATTTTCCACTTTGAACTGTGCCCATTTCCTCCCTTCCTTAAGCTTTTCAGGTCCATCAAGTGTCTTTTGGTAATTTGAAGATTTCTGCATGAAATTTGTAGTGAAATTTGTGATGTCTACTCTGAATTTAGCCTTAAAGTCTTACTTGCTCTCAAAGTCTCTTACTTTAAGTTACTTTCCTCACTCTCAGGTCATGACTTAGTGGCTTTGTTCAATACCTTTCATAATGCTTTAATGTCCTTTTAAAACTTGGATATGGAATTTCATGCAGTGTCCCAGAACTGGGCTCATTAATATCATATAAAGTAATAAGTGACCTTCATGCTTCTACTCAGTCTTTCAATCCTTCCACACCACTGGATAACACATTGAGAACTTCACTAGAACAATGAGTTGTACAACATGAATTTTGTATTCTTCTTCAATCTCAACTATTTTCTCAAACTCTGCCCATAGTCACAATCCATATATCTCTTAATACTCTTCCTCTGCCTGTTTTAAACTGTTCTACTTAAATTGATTGAACTTAAGAAATGGGTTATTTTCTTGCCCTCTTCAATATTTATACCTCTCTATTTTTCATAATTTTTTTTTTGTAATTCTTAGCTTTAAACCATCAGTGATTTTGTATTTTCTTTCCAGATTGTAGACAGCAGTGCTGAACACCTTTCTTACTACAACTCGCTACAGTAGCTTTTGTCTAAAATTTAGGATGTAGGTGCTAATCTAGACAAGCTGTATTTTGCCTGCACTGGGCTGCATCTTACTCTCTAGCATTTATATCCCACTGCAAATATCTTCAGCTTGATCTAACAGTTTCTGACTCAAATACGACTTTTGGTAGGTCATACACTGTCTCAGACCTGTGATTCAGGACGTTTTCCAATCTCAGCCTATGAAATTCCAACCTGACCCTCTTCAAGGCACGATGCAAAACTCATGTCTACTCATATTTCAGGTGAACACTGATTTAACAGACAGGATATACCAAAGACATGAATAATTACAGTCCAGGTGATTCTAATTTTCTGCTCATACCTGGTTTTCTACAACAGCTTAACCAGAACAAAAGTTCTTACCCTAACTTTTGATGGTATAAATTCAGGCCGTCACAAATGATTGTTTGAATACGTGGCTTGACACCTTCCTTTTTTTTTTTTCTTGAATTTGTCTACTACTTTATTTAACAAACTTCATTTAAAAAACTTCATTTTAATTGTTTAGCAGGGCTTAAGCCTTTCCATTGTGAAGATGTTCAGGACACATTCCAGAAAACAAAATAAAGTACCACTCTAAGCCTGAAATTGCAAAATGTTTTAAATCCTTGTAACTATTCATAATATTACCAATAGCCCACAGGAACAACACAGAATCACTACCAGGGCTAGGAACTTTTCCTGTAAAATAGGAATAGACCAGAAGACTGGGAGGTGATGTCTCTCCAATAAAAAACTTCAGCAACGGGATGCATTTACTGCCTCTACCTGTGAACAAAAATTTACAGTCTTCCTTCTTGATAATTTAAAGTTGCATAATGACTTTATGCTAATCACAAGTCTATTGTAGCTTACCTCTGAATGCACTGTATGATAGAAGTTTTGCTGATATTTGTCTTAAAATTCTGCAGAAATTCTTTTAAAAAACGTGAGTGGTCAGAGTAAGTTCCCTCTAGAGGTATAAAAGGCCATTCCTGCATTTATGCAATAGTCGTGTATCGAGAAGGAAGCGAAGGGCATTAAAACAAAAAGGAGATAAATTCTGTCTTCATGAAAGGAGTGTAGCTTTCTCTAACCACTTCATCAGAGGCTTATTTTTCAGAGGCAATGTACAATACAACTGAAAAATCCTTGCCATGAAGAATTATTTTTTGCCTTAAACAGAAAGCATACCACTTACCAGGTAGGCTTTCCTAAAATCCACTATCTTATTCAGGTTTTACTATATTAACAAGTCTTGCTCCTTTCTCTCTAGAAGAGTTTTCCACAAATCAGTTCAGATAGATGAAAGTATTATTCTCCAACAACATTCTTGAAATGCACATTTTTGATTAAAGGTAATTTGAAAAGGCAGAATTCTACAGTGCTGAACCAGCTTTTGGTCAGTAACACACCAAGCTAATAAAACAGGAAAACATTCCTTGAAGAATATTTAGCTACAAATAACAGCCAATTTCTCAAATAAAATTTGCTTATACAAGATATATTAATTACGCTTAATATGTTGTTTTCAGAAGCAGGCTATAAAATTATTCTGGATACTCTGAAACTTTGACTAACGGAAGCAAATATTAATGATGTTGTCACACAAAAAGCTAAATGCACTTTGAGAAAATCCAGAGTCAGAAAAATTACTATTCTTTCTATCCAGCATTTGTTACCTTAATTTAAAAATACTTTGCACTATTGGCAGCCTTTAACAACAACATCTACAGGTACAACAAAGAAAGCTTCAGAAAAAGTTTAGTGACGTGAAAAAAGGGAAAAAACCAATTTCTCCATTCAGAGAAAGTGATCAGTATTGAAGCTAATAGTGTCCCTTTCTGTATTTGTTTTCTGTAGAATTTCTGTATATCTAGAATAAAAATACAGCTTTTATATATATATATATCCTGTATTGTAGGAATTCTTCATACCTTATAGAAAAGAAATATGTTTCTTATACAGGAGTATAAGAAAGAAATCTAAGTGTTATATATGTATGTATATACACACACAGTAACTTGATTCTCCTGCCTTGCAAATAGACAAATAAAGTCCACCAAAGTGTAATTAAAGTCTCATCTTTTATTTGTTTTATAAACATGCATAATGTTTTACAGAAATATGACTACAAGTTGCAAAAATATGATGAATTAGACACATTCAGAATGATTGATAATGAAAATCATGCCAATAGGATAATTTCAAATTGAACTATAAAAAAAATATGTAAGTACTCACTTTCTCAGAGAGGGAAATATATTCTCCAGCTATGGGAAGGAATAAAGAACTAGGTTAACTACTGAAGAAGACTAAAGAAACAGACTTTTGACTGGAAGTCAGCAAAAATGGGAAAAGCACATTATCTTTTTATGAGACTCCAAAGGTCACAAATGTTTTTAGTTGCATTATGTATCACAATATTACTCACAATTTTATTTTTATATATATTTCATTCCTTTAATGCTTTTCAATATGTTGTCCAGCACTTCAGTAAGAGTTCCACAACAATACAGTCCTTTTCTTTGGGTCTACACGGCTGATTGGAGTGCTGATACTCTTCACTCTCAGCATGTGCAGAGCACACTTTAGAATGTCAGTGGGAGTTCTGCTTGCGTATGGAGAAGAGGCAATAGGAGATGACATTTGCCATGTGGCTCTGAGATGAAAATTCTGCCCTTAAATAGTTGCTTCAGTAAGTTGTTGGGGTTTTTTTCCACTGCAGCAATCACTTTTGTTTTAAGCAAAAATGAACCTCTAAGACAATGTTAAACAATACCTTTTATCAAGAGACTGATATGTTGTATTATGTTTAAATATCAACATAAAAAATAGGCTGAAGAAAAATTGCTGTTAGTCATACTATTCTACTATACTATGAAAGATCCTTACTACTTCTTTTTTTTTTCCCCACTGATCCAGGCTTTCATTACACCATACACAGTTAAATAGACCAATCTTAGACTCCAAATGATGGCACTTCACATGCACAACTATTTGTGTAGATGTCATAATTTAATTCTGTTATAATGGATTGATTACTGCTGACTGAAAGTGTTATTAATCTCTAGAAGTCATGAAGATGAGATAACAGCAACATATAACTATGCAGCTTAGCAAAGTTAAATTTGAATATAAAATGACAGATGTCAAAGGAACTTACTGATTCCATTTATTTGCTACTACTATTTTGAAGAATAAACTAACTAGAAAGGCAATTTTAGCTTTCCTGTTGTTCATAAGAGAATGAGCTAAGCAACTGGCTGTGTAAAATTGAAGTTTCCTTAACAAAATCTCTAACAAAATATTTTGTTCTGTTTTTTGTTTGTTTTTCTTGCTGTTAGCTTGGTAGCCACAAAGGAAACAGACAGTGCAAGATCTCGTAGCATGCCAATGTCACCATCTGATTTCCTGGATAAGCTAATGGGTAGGATGTCAGGCTACGATGCAAGGATCAGACCAAATTTCAAAGGTAATTTAAACCTAAACTTTCAGGTTTTCAGTATTTCTTCTCACACAAATCAATCTCTGGAATAAATATGAAAACAAAGAAGTACACTCATTGGTAAAAAAATAAAGTGCCTTCTTTTACTTTTCTTTGCTATGACAGTACATTTCAGTGGTCGTGTGCTCTAGTCCTGTCATTTTCACAGATGTTCAAATGCAGACTTCTTGGAAATTTAGCTTATCGCTAGACTTGAATTCTCTAATATGGTTTAATTGTTTGGGGTTTTTGGTGTTTTTTTTTAATTTACTGAAATCCTTGTTAATTCCTGGCTTGGAGCCTGAAGCACTCTAGAAAGCAAGTTCTGTGAAAGAGAGGTCAAATCCTCATACCTAATCCCAAAGGACGTTAATGATACGGCCATCAAACTCAAGAGAGCTTATTTTAGTTACCAAATCCACCAAATTAAATTCCTCACTACTGTGCCTTAGTTGTGCTTTGAAATGGCAAAAGGAACCATCTTTCCTCTTATTCCTTTCCCTCTTCTCAGTTGTCTACTGAAACTGCAGATTCTCAATACTTGGAATTGTCTTTTCTACTTTCATGCGCTTATCACAAAGGAGATTCAAACAAGACAATGGAGATTCCAAGAAGACTGAAAGTCCAAAGTTTGCAAATGCAATGATGACATCTTCCAAGGGTATCAGCACAAACCATATTATCCATACTCAGGCATGCTAAAGTAGAATATTTAATGAAGGATTATAAAAACTATATCATAAAATATATGAACTATTACACAGACAAATACCATCCATTCTAACATTTGCAGTCTGGGAAGTTTACGTAAATTTTGACTATTCTTTTTTAAAATGCAAAGAGTTCCAATAATACAGTGGAATAATATTTAAATCTATTTCTAAATCTTTAAACCAAGTTATCTATCTTTAATTTCTCCAGAATAAAAATATTTTTTTGAAAGAATAAACTTACTGTGATTAAAAAAAATATTATTCTTGCTTTGCCCTATCTGCCTCCTCCTATGTCTATCTTCTTGAGTCCAAGAGATTCTCTTAGCCCTAACATTTCACTAGAAGATAGGTTTTAGTCTCTATTTACTAAAAAAATTTTCCGTCAAGCACGCAGGCCTTCCTCCTCTAAGTCATTTGTCACTGCCTTTTCATCTTAATTCTTATTCAGCACTAGATTTTATAATTTTTTGACATCTCCAAGTCCCAGAAACTTCAGTGGTTATGACTCTAAAGCCATTGCTATTTGTTGGCATTGCCAGCATTTGCCCAGACTGATTTTTAAGGATCAAGTAAGTAGTTTGTCAAATTACTTCCTCATCAGTAAGCTAAAAACAGTTGGTGCTATATATATAAACTTATTACCAAGGATTTACTGCAGCTGAAAATGCTTTGCTTTTAGTAAGTTAGCAGTGCTGGTATTTCTCAGAAAATGATAAACGTGCACTGGAAATTCAAACACATCACTAAAAGATTTAAAACAGCAATTAATACCCCTGACAACCATACAGAATAAGTCCCTCGGACATTCCATGCCAGAACTGTTTTGAATAATATTCCAGCACCTGGCTTCCTGGAGGGTTAATATTTCAAACAGTACTTACAAAGTAAGGCAAAACACTGTTTTCTAAAATTGCTTTCTTGTATGAATGGTAGCTCTCTAATTATTTTTGCTCCTTGTTAAAGTTACCTTCACTTGTTGCCACAGTACAGCCATTAGCACGCAAACTACAGGTTCAACCTAAAGTAAATCTGTACTGGACAAAAGACCTCAGGCAAAGTCTAAGCACTGCAGTTCTTTCTTCCTTGAATCTCCTGAAGTCCTACAAACAAGTGTTTAAAAATAAGGAACCTACAGCTTAGCTGTTGATTTGAAGATTGAATTTTGGAATTTGTCATAGACACCATGCAATCAGTCTTCTGTTGGGGCTACGGTGAAGAATAGGCAGATGGTTTGGAGACTAGCAAATTCAATAAAGTACTTCTTGAAAGTGCAATTCAAAAGACTTAGAGCCTTGTTTTGTAACTACTGAAATTTAAAGAGACAAAACCTAATTTGACATTGTTCTCTTTCAAAAAGTGCACATTCTAAATCTTCTTAGACAGCTATGCAGTTTGAACAAATCTGCTCAGAATGATTCAGATCTATCACTAAGAATAACTATCTCCTTAAGTGACTTTGCCACTTTCTGGTTAGTTTTATTAGTCCCAGAACAAGTGCTGGAGCTTTATGCCGTTTTGAGTTTTTGATCGGGCAACAGTTTTAAAGAAGCAGAATGAGTACTAATAAGAGAACTCAGACAATCATGTTAAGTAGTTTGTTCTTCCAACAAAATTCCTACGTAGACAAGATTTTTAACTACCATTTTTAGTCATAATTAATCTTTGTCAATTACATGTAATTGTATACTATTTCTGAGTGCTCTGCTTTTGAGTAAGGAATTTTGTGTATCTGTTCTTGTTGAGCAGAAATAATAGAGAAGACTGTTGGTATTTATTTAGCCATGGAATAAAACAAAACTAAGAACTCTTGTAAAATCTTTGTTCCAATTGCCAAATATTGCCATTCCTAGAACATAAACCCTATATCAAGGTGTTTCTCTTACTTTTACACAATTATATAATCCATGTGTAAAAACTGTCATGGCCTCAAGGTGCTCAGAATTAACCTGATACAGAAGAGATGTTGTTTTTTAAATCTATACAGCCCAGATCGTACCATTGATAACAGTCTGTTAAGGTGGAAATTTTGAGATCTACAGAGGAAGGTGTGAAGTGTTCTATGCCAGACAGTCTTCAGCAATCATTAGTTTAGGAATTTCTTAAGCCAAGACTTAAATGAAAAAAAAATAATTTAAATAAATATGTTTAAGTCGCTTATGAAAGCTGTTTATACTTTTGGCCTTTCCAGTATTTTATGGGAATAAAATAGTGTTTTGAAATAGTGAAAAGTATCATTTTTGTTTGCTTTGAATTGGTGACTATTTTACTGATTTTATTGCATGTGACATATTGAGAAGTGAAGGAAAAAGATTAGTTCCTTTTGATCTTTATAGATTTGTATATGTCGTGGGTTAGGGCTAGGCCGGCCTCTAACACGGACAGACGCTCTCTAACCCCCTCTTCCCCCTCCCAAAATGGGAAGGAAAAGGGAATGAAGCAGAGAGACTTTCGGGTTACAGAAGAAAAAAAAACTAAAACTGCTTTAATGAAGCAATAATAATAGAAA
>NW_009709358.1:0-941 GCF_000703405.1 Apaloderma vittatum
GCCGCGGTGGCGCGCCGGCCGCGCGTAGCCCCTTTTTATTTATTCGAACCTCGGGCGGAATAATATATGTTTGATTGCCCGGTTGATCTATTTGTGACAAGTGTTAAAACACGTGTGCATTGATTTCTCTTGGAGGAGCGTATTTCTAAGGGTAATTTAATAGTGGTATTGAGCATAGCTCTTAGTGGCCCTGGAGAAGGCGGAGGAGGGAGGGGTCGGGGGGATTAGACGAAGAAGACGGACACGCTAATGGCGTTTTCACAATGCAATTGCTTAGGTCAGTGAAAAGCTGTCACAGTTTAATGCACTCGCTTGTCGGGGCTGTTATCATATACAGGATTAAGCCATTCCAAAACACGAAAACAAGAGCAGCTCGTTAGCGAGGGAAGCGAGGGAGGCTCTTTAAGAGCCGCCCTCGGGAAGTTACGACCGTGGCTCGGCTCGGCAGGGACACTGTCGGCTTCGGACGCCGGCTCCTCTTCATCCTCTGCTTTTCCCGGAGGAGCCGGTCCTTCACGGTTTCGCACGGGGATTCCTGCGGGGAGCCGGCATTAGGCGGGATGCCGGAGCATTGTACGAAGCCTGATAAATATGAGCCTCGTACCGCAGCAGTGGTGGAGCCCACGAGGTTGATCCGAGGTGCAAAAATCCCAGGTGGACTTGGGTCCTGGGTAAGCGTCGCATTAGCTCGCTTTCTCCAAGCACGACCCGCTTCTGGGGACGTCTCAGGGACGGTTCTTTAGGCTTTTGTCCTTTTGTAGAGGAGAGACGCGGGTCGGATGAGATCTGAGCCAGTCCAGACTTCTTCCCAACGTCTTTGCCGGCGGTTTGCCCTCGGGAGGGTTGTGTGTGATATTAGCCTGTGATATTCATCGTGTGGGCGCATCACGGTGTGGACGTCGCCTCTGTCCCCGGATACTTGTTGTTGCTCTTCCCTCGCT
>NW_009709359.1:0-301 GCF_000703405.1 Apaloderma vittatum
CCTTCCAACCCCAACACTCTGTGACTCTGTGTGACAGCAGAGATGGGATGCTTGGGGGGACCTAGGCAAACCCCCAGGTAGGGCAACCACGAGGTCAGCAGTGCTGGGGCCGAGCGATGTGCTGATGCTGGGGCTCCTGCTCCTGCTGCCCTCACCCCCTCGGAAATGCCCAAGAAAGCCCCTGGGGCCAGCTCCCGGCTGGAGTCACCAGCCCGTGCCTGGCAGGGCCTGGATCCACACGGATTTGGGCAGGAGGGGGTCCTGTACGTCTGGGGGGGGGGCACATGGCAGGACACTGGGA
>NW_009709359.1:345-913 GCF_000703405.1 Apaloderma vittatum
CTTTCTGGTCCTGTGGGGCAGTTGAGCAGGAACGGGGAGGGGAAGGGAGCAGCTGGACGGGGAACGGTGGAATCCTGGAGGCACGGGGCTCTCTTAGGGCAGGATCAGCCCCGAGGGCTGTGGGTGAGGCCCCCGGCGGGGGCAGCGGAGGAGAGGTGAGCGCTGGGCAGGGGGAGGAAGGAGACCCGAGCCATGGCGGTGGGAGGAAAAAAAGGGGGTCAGGCAGGGATCAGTGGAGGAGGCGTCGCAGGCATGGAGGGAAGGAAGGGACTTTGAGCATCCCCGGAAGGGAAGGAAGGAGAAGGGAGGGATCCAGACCGGGGAACAAAAGTGGTGTGAGCATGGCCAGAGGAGAAATGGAGGGTCGGAGCAGACCCGGAGGGCAGCGGGAGGAGGAGTGAACAGGCGCTGCCGGGAATGGAGGGGAGCTGCGAGCTCGCGTGGGAGGCTGGAGAGCCTTGGAGGGGAAGCCGGGTGCTCTGGGGGTGCAGGGTTGTGCTGGCGGGGGCATGGAGAGCGTCCAGGAGCTTGCCAAGGAGAAGGGGATGAGGATGCTCGGGGAGGGACG
>NW_009709360.1:0-853 GCF_000703405.1 Apaloderma vittatum
CGGAGCGTCTTCATGAACCAGGGCGAGTGGGAGCTGCTCTACGTGCTCAGCCACTTCCAGGAGTTCAGCGTCAAGAGCAGCGACAGCTACGCCGAGATGAAATTCTACGTAAGGGTCTCCGGTCACCGCGCTTCTCAGAGACGAGGCGCTGGGGAAGGGTCTCACCGCTGTCCCTATTGCTCGATAACTCACCTGCTCCTGCCAGCGGGTGGGAGGCCCTTGGTGCTCAGCCTTTCCTCTAGTGCACCGTGTCTTCACCTGCCTTAGTGGAGAGCTACGCCAGCTCCAGCCCTCATTTCGACCCTTTGCTGAGCCTTTCCTGTCCCTCTGTCCCACAGGTAGTCATCCGGAGACGTCCCCTCTTCTACACAGTCAACCTGCTGCTCCCCAGCATCTTCCTGATGGTTATGGACATCGTGGGCTTCTTCCTGCCTCCCAACAGTGGCGAGAGGGTCTCTTTCAGGATCACCCTCCTGCTGGGCTACTCGGTTTTCCTCATCATCGTGTCCGATCCGCTGCCAGCTACTGCTGTAGGCACCCCGCTGATAGGTACTGTGGCACAACTTGTCAGGCTGCCTGCTACGGCAGGCCTGGGCCTGGAGCAGCAGGAGCTGCTGCTCTGCACAAGAGACCCCTGGGAGGTCCCCTAGGAGGGTGGACAGGGAGAACTCGCTCGAGACCGTGCTCTGTCCGCGGCCCTTTGCAGTCTGCTCACCTGGCCGGCGTCTCCACAGGCATTTACTTCGTGGTGTGCATGGCGCTGCTGGTCATCAGCCTGACCGAGACCATCCTGATCGTGTGCCTGGTGCACAAGCAAGACCTGCAGCCCCACGTCCCCGAGTGGGTGAAGCGC
>NW_009709361.1:0-374 GCF_000703405.1 Apaloderma vittatum
CCCTCCTGATGCCACCCTCAGCCCGGGGACCCGCTGCCCTCCCCTCTGAAACGCCGAGTTGCCACTTGGGGACCAGGGAGCAGACAGGACCCGTGCAGTGGGGCAGCATCAGGGTGGTGTTTGCACTCCCTTTGAGCCGGCTGAGATCCCTCAGTGTGTCGGGCTTGTTGCCCATTTACCATTTAGTTGTTTGGGTTTTTTTTCCCGGAGAAGTGGCATCTGTATTTCCCACACTGTGCCATCGAGCCGATGGCGGTTCTGCTCTTTGGGCTTCTGAAGGCTACTGGCCTGTGCTCTCCTCGGCTGTTGTTGCCCAGCGAATTGCCGGTTGTATTTTGCCGAGTGGCCGCTGTGCTGTTGAAGTGGCAGGCATT
>NW_009709361.1:405-5751 GCF_000703405.1 Apaloderma vittatum
TTACTTTACAAGCTGCCTTTGCTTGCCGTTGAGTTCTGCCTTGAGAGCTATTGTATGGTCCTGAAGTTGCTTTCGAGACAGGCAATGTCTTTCTTCGCGTTTGGCTCGGTGCTGTGGCCGCCTTGACTTACGCGACGAGTTACTCGGTAGCCAGGATGGCTACTGTAAGAGTTTCTGTATGGCTTTTGTCTGCAGGATCTGTTTTGCAGTGCAGTGTTTCTTGAGGAGCAGCACGTCCTTACCGAGCTAACCACTTAGATCTGGTTTTGTGATTTCTGATTGTGTTGGGCGGGTTGCATGGGAACTGCTGTGCTTTCCAGCATTGAAGAAGTGAAGGAGAAAGTTGTGGGCTGTTAGCCTAAGGTGTGTAGCAGGAGAGCAGAGGAGAAGGAGTCAGAAATGCCGTTTGTTTTGTGTGGCCACGTGAATGGTGGAGTGTGGTCACACACCCTGCAGGTATGCATGTGCCTGAAGTGGCAGAGTTCAGCCTTGACTTCCCACCAGAATCAGTGGTCAGTGTCAGTGCATCAGCTAAATCCATGCCTGGTTACCTCAGTTACATAACCCAAATCCCACAGTTGTTTGAGTTGAAAGGTGGACTCTCTTCTAAGCCTGAGGGTGTTGTGCATCATGCTATGCATCCCTGAGAGGCTGGAGCACTAAGGTCACCACCCATGGATGAGACACTTGCAAGTGTGAATGGTCAAATTGTTGGAATGAATTTCGTCCTTTCCCTCTACCCCCCCCATTTCTTTGCCAAGTTATTATTTTTATGTTTGTTATTGGTGACTGCATAACCAATCATTTCTGTATATTGCTCCAACTTCTTAGGAATGATCTGGTCTTTCAAACTAGACTTTTCCAGTTGTGATTCCTGGTGGAGCTTTTCAAGTATGGCCATTAAGTGGACTTACAGTACCATGGTTGTGCTGGAAACAATATAATTCCACCAAACATTTGAAAATGAAATGTGCAGTGGATCCTAATGAAGAAGATTAACAGGTTTAACCCGCTGTGGTGGCCTGCCTTTACCTCTCCTTATAGGCATTTACTGCCTCCTCCAGTTTTTGTACCCCTTGGATACCTGTGAAAGATTCTGGCATTCTCACCTTTAGGTTTGTCTGCACGAGGAATTGCAGTAAGGTTTCTTGTGGGCATACTTGTATTCCAAAATAGAAGTATTTTGGGCGTGTGAGGAGCAATGGTTCTACAGCGTAATGGGATCACTATGCTAAAAGCAACCTTATTTGTATTTTTTCTTCAAGAGAAGAAGCATCTAGTGTAGTTGAACTAGATGATTGGTTTAGGTCCCTTCCAGCTGAAGTGTTCCATTCTATTTTTATTTGTAGCTGAAATGAATCAGGCAAGTTTTCCTCTTCCCAAAGTTCAACCTCTGTCACTCCTTGTAGATCTCCCTGGTTCCTCCTGGAGCTCTCTCATGTTCATCAGCATTTTTCTGAGAGAGGGAAGTAAGAGTTGAGGGGAGCAGTTGCTGTGGAATAGAGAGCTGTGCAAGGATTATTTATTTACCATATCTGGGGTGTAACACCCTTGCAAATGCAGTCTGTGGAATTGGTCTGAGCATTTATTCAGCTGTGCCCTTCCTTAAATATCTACCTGAATGTTTACCCCATCTTATGTTTTTCCTCTTTGGGTGTCTGCCTTTTCTTCTGATAACCTGCTTTCCTCCTCTGTCAGGCTGTGTCTTCCCCAGTTCTTTCTCCCATTCTCTTATGGACAAATAAACTTCTTTCTTGCCTCCAGTGTATTTTCTCATCTCTTTCTTCCTCCATTAGGAGATACTATGGAAGTGTGAAGTATGCTTCCTGCATTTATTACTTCAATTCTATGACTTGCACTTCTTGAGGACTGTTTCTGGTGAAATACAGAATAGTAATGCTTTAGAAATTTCTTAAAGACCAAAGGAGAAGGCAGCACAAGTTCTGAGTGTGTTTAGAAGTGGAGGCATCTATGAAAAAAATACTTTTAACCAAGTGAGCTACAGCTAGGGTATGTGTTCTTTGCAGAATCAATTCATGTGATCACTTCTTGAGTCTGGTCACAGCACAGGGTTTAACATGAACGTGAGATGCTCCATCTCAGTGCCTTGCCTGAGTTACTGAAGCTGCAGTGGTGCCCAAGACATGTGTTGCCAGATTGGCCAGGTACATGTCCCATTGCGTCACTCTGATCTGAACACCGGAGAACCTTTCTGACTTTCCAGTCATGTGGTGGGCAATTGTGGGTCCGCAGCTCATGTCCTCAGTAAGATGTGCACGGAGGACGATAGGACAGAAGGAATGTTTCCAGCTGAAATGGTTTGAGACTTACCTCTTTATCTTAGTCTGATTGGCCGATTTAGGCTTTGAGCACTTGGGGGGGTAAGGATTTGGCATATATTAAAGGTTTAACACAAGTCAACTTTGTGAGGAAATGATCCCTTCAGAAGCATTACATTGCTTCCAGTTCTGGTAATGCTTGCAGAAATCTCCTGACAGTCTGTTTTCTTGTTTGTTGTGGCAGCAAACACTGGTTTGTTATTGTCTCTTGTAAAAATATCAATGTTTGATTGATTGTTGTGGCAGTATTTTCACCTACAAACTAAAGGGTAACTGCAGTATCTTCTCCAAGCAATTTCAGCCAATGATGGTCTGTCTGGGCTTTCCTGAAGAAGAGGGTAGCTGGTTGCTTTCAATCTTCCTTCATGTCTCTTGCCCTGGTGACATTATTCATCATAGATCAGTTTAGCTAGAAAATTTTAGTCTTGTACTTCCCTGCCTTACAAGACACTTGGCGATACCCTGTTTCTTCCACAAGGTCTCTCTGTGCTATAGATCACTTAAGGCTGCATTTGAGCAACCTTCATCTCTTTGGACAGTGGATTGGATATACTGTTTGTATACTCTGTGTGTGTGTATATCACAATATATATAATAGTCTGTATAATACATCTTACATAATATGTAATGTATCTTATATTAAATTTTATATTGATGTATATAGCATAGTGTATTGGATATAAAGTGTATCTATAGGGTAGTATTTTTGATATACTCCTGTTTTTCTTCTAGGTAATGCAACAGATGAAGTGATTTTCCTCAGAATTACTCAAAATTTGCCAGACACATGAAGAGGGTCCACCCTTTAGAAAGAGTGGTTTATCCAGTCATGATTATCGATCAAGCTTTCCTCTGACCATTGCTTTCAAAGTACATTTTCACTCAGGGCAAGACCCCATCACCTCTTGGCCAACCTCTCTATGACTGCTAATGACTTTAGCATTGAAAAACCTGTTCTGATCAACTGATTGGTCCTCTGCCCTGTACAGCACATGACAGAAAATGTCACCCAGCAGTCTTTGCAGAATAAAATGAAAAAAACCCAAACAACCAAACAAAAACAACTTAAAGATTTCCAGTGATGTGCTAGATCCCTATGCAAGTTTTTCAAGTGATTTATTTCTCCCACTTTTCAGATTTTGCTCTATTTCTGTGTAGAATTTGTGTAGCTTTGGTTAAGTCCATTGGATCTGGATCTTTTCTTGTAGGTTAAAGAGCCCTCTACTGCCAGGAGTCTTCTCCCTCTGTAATACTCATAGGCCATCTTCAAGTCCCCTTTTAACCTTTCCTCTGATCAGCGAAATGTATTGAGCTTCTTAAAGCTCTTAGTGTAAGGGGGAGGAGTTATCAGACTTCCCCCTTATTCTTTTTTGGAAGTTTTCAATTTGTCAGCATCCTTTTTGGAGTACACAGGTACAGGCTGCACACACTACCCCATAAGAGTCCCACCAATCCTGTACATAGGTAAAAATCAGCTTTCTGTTCCTGCTCCTGAGGAGTATTCCTCTATGCACTGGAGGCTTTCATTCATTCAGGAATAGCCCGTTTAGAGGTCTTATGCTGGGAACTTGTGTTTCATTTGCTGTCAGCTGTTAATTACAATGTCTTTTCCAAGCTTTCGTGTATCATTGCATCTTTGTCCTTGAAAGCATTCTACGTTCTTCTGTTCTTGATATAAAAGTCTCCCGTAATGAAAACGCTTGTCTTTCTGTGTGAGCCCATTGCAGCGGTAATGCCAACTGTTGTGTGCCGGAGTTGCCATTTCATTGTTTACCGAATCACCTCCCTTAGCCCTGCCTGCAAACTTTACCCATGTTTCTGCAAACTTTGTTCAGTTGGTGCCTTTACCAGCTACCAGTGATACTCCATGATAGGCCACTGTAGCTTCTCAATGGTGATCTTTAGGGAGCTTGTTTTTTCGACACTAAATCCATGTGTGAGGTCTTTTTGCTTGTGCCATAGCTGTGCACCAGGCTTCAGCCCACGGGTTGTCACATACTGCTTTACAGAGATTGTCCAAGGCATTAAAAATATCTCTGGCAGCAGTTTCGCTTGCCATCATGCCTTTTCTCCTGGCAGTCCAGTCTGAGGCTAATCTGGGCTCAGGTGCCCACTTGAGAGATGTCGGCCTGTGTCTGTGGTTGGTGAGGCAGGGTATGTATCTGTAGGTAGTAGTACTTTGGCAGGAGTGGCTTGCTTTGAATTCTCTTGGGATTAGGGAGCATTCTGGGTACTTGAGACTTCTCATTTTTCATTATATCATAGCCAGGAAGACCTTGATTTAGCCATAAACATCGTATTTTCTGATTTCATAAAATCGTAAGTATTAAAATTGTACTCTGCTTTGAACTTGGTGAAGTAAGACAAAACCTCTCCTTCCTCCCAAGAGTGGCTTAGCACTGGCACAGGTTCGTGGGGAGGCTGGAGACACTCTGCTCCCTGGAGGTACTTGTGACAACCTCATCTAGCTTTGCAGTTTATTATGAACAAGGGATTTGAGTGGAGACCTCCACTGATCTCTTCCCACATAAATCTTCCTGGATATGCCACCACTTGGTTTGCCTTCCCGCAGCCTCAGAGGTGAGGGCAGGATCATCCAACCTGACAAGTTCTGTAGACCAAGGAAAAGCTGTGGGATCCCAAGCAAAGGAGTGACTCAGAGCTTATCGGTGTCCCAGGTCTGCTGTACAGTTGTTCCTGTACCCATCTCCCTGGCTCTAGTTCACTCCTTTCCTTCTGAATCTGTCTATTCGTCCTGTTCACATGTGGCTCTTGTGTTGGCTTAGCTGTCAGTCACAAATCCCTAGAAATGGAGAATCAAAGGAATATCCCTTGGGTCACTGGCTACAAAGTCATACTATCATAGGATTGTTTAGGTTGGAAAAGATCATCGAGCCCAACCATTAACCTAACACTGCAAAGTCCACCACTGAACAACGTCTACATGGACATCTGCACATCTTTTAACTACCTCCCGGGATGGTGACTCAACCACTTCCCTGGGCAG
>NW_009709362.1:0-8178 GCF_000703405.1 Apaloderma vittatum
GCGGGAACAGCTCCTGGGAAGGGCGGGCTTTGCTCCTGGGCCTTCGCTCCCGGTGTAAATGAGCCAGTTATACAAGCATCAGGTTCGAAATGAAAATGCACATTTTTATTGCTTTATTTTCTTTCTCCCTGAAGCCTGTGAAAGTGGCTCCGAGAGCTGGAGGGGTCAATCTCGGTGCCCGGCGGGCTCTGCCAGGGGTGCTGCAAGGCCAGATAAAGCCCGGCTCTTGGTTGCCCCATGTGTTATCGTATTAGCATCACGGCCCGTGTTGTTGCAGATCTACAACTGGGAAGTTAAATAAAGATGTTTGCCCCAATTGCCTAAGATACACGATGGCAGAGGATGTACAAGGCATGAGATAAGGCAGTGTCATTGGGGGCAACGGGAAGTTGTCTCAGGATACTGCCAGAGCCTGGCTTTTATCAGAGTTTGGGAATTTTTTCTTTGTTTTACCATGAAGCAGGAAGTTTGAGTCTGATTTTAGACACTGCAGTTGAGCAGATTCTCAATCGCTCACAGAAACATTTTAGTTTGGGCACGTTTCAGGATTGTAATAAACTCCCGAGGCTGTGAATCCTCAGCAGTAGCCAGTGAATGGTAGTGGAGCTTGCAGCTGTGAATAATGTAACTTGGAGACAAAATGTAGAGGGAATAAAAAAATAAAATACTCAAAGCTCTACAACACTCCTGTAAGAATCCTTCAGGAAAATGACAAGGTTCTGCTAAACATGATGTGGGAGAGATCATAGCAATGGGAGGAGAACTAGGAAAGAATGATAGAGAAACAGAAAAAAAAAGTCTTCTCAGGAGAACCTTTGTGCTGGAAATGATGTGTTGGAAAGATGAAGTCTGAAGATGTATTCTTGAGGTCATTAGAAGAATGATTTTATTGTGAGCATATTGCAAGGAGCAAATCTGATTACAGCTGGCTGGTCAGCTCATTAGCGAACTGTACTTAGTTCATATGTTTTCTTTTTTTGTTCCAAATCAAGTGCTCAGAGACTGTAATGCATCCTCCTTCAGCCTACGTACTTGATAAACGTGGCAAGGTTAGACAAGGAAATATCTATTCCTAAGTGTCAGAGATGGTTAGGAAACTAGAGAATTCTGAGGATGTTATCACCAGTCTCTGACCCTGGAAAGATTGACACCTGATCTAGTTGAGAGGTGGCGTCCCTGCCCATGACAGGGAGGTTGGATTAGATGATCTCTAAGGTCCCTTCCAGCCTAGGCCATTCTATGATTCTATGATTCTGTGATAATGCTGTGAGACAGCCAGACTGGGAATTCCTCCAGTTCGAGGTCACGCGTCTCTGAATGTGAGAGACGATGCTTAGTCCAGCTTTGTTCTCCAGACTGAGAGTCATTTCTAACTCTGTGCTTTGATTTTACTCTTTAGGTACAGATACATGTTTCAACGTCTGAGTTTGACTAGAAAAGAAATTTCTGGGAGGAGTATTTTGATCCTAAAGTGTATTATGGAGAAAAAGCTACGAAGAAGAAAGTCTCTAGAAACTATTATTTTGTTCTGTTTGCTCACAACTTCATAATATGCTTAGTATTATTCTTTCTTTATTTTTTTCTTGCACCTGAAGAGTAAGAGTATTAACCACATGCTGGGCATGTGTCATAAAACAGTTGTTACCATTTAATAAATTGCCATGATATTTTAACTTCTGGATTTCATCTACATATTCATGATCCATGTGCACTTCAGTATATGTAGGCTATGACCATGGGATGATTGTTGAGCTCTGGAAATGATTTCTTTTCTAATTCATGTAATAAGAGGCATTTGGCCTTCATTGTGAACTCTCTGCGAACTTTGAGAATCTAAATTCTCAAATAAGTTGAAAATCAAGGACTCAGCAAGTTTCAAAAATAAACTTTTTCATGAGAAATTAATGAAGTTAGGATTGAAAGCTTTTGTATTTTAATGAGATGAATCAGAGACATTTCATTAATAATGTCTTTTAAAGCATATTTTAGATAGGAAATTGTCAAAATAATATAAATATATTTTACTTTTCATTTGAGTTATTGTGTAAATTTGATGTTAAAAACTGGACTCTATTCTGCTCATGAATCAATCATTGGTCTTATATAGAAACAATATGCAAAGTAACAAATGGCAGGAAGAATAAAATCAGCATCTGTTATCTGTTAGCTAATCTCATGATTTAAAAAAATAAACAGCCCGTTAAGTCTTCAATAGGTATTGATGAAAACTCTTATCAATTAACAGAGTCACATTGTGGTTTGAGGCAAACTTCTCTTCAGGAAGGTGTAAAATATCATTGATAACATACTGTGTACGAATCTGATAGACCACAGCAGCCCCCAGTTGGTGGGAAGTAATGTATATAATCAAGATGAGCCTTGGCAGAGAGCCTTAAACCACAAGAAAATAAGAGTCCTAAAAGAGGAGCTAACAGACAGGTTACCCAGAGGCCACCAAGGCTATTATACAGAGCATCGAGAATGCTGAGATTTAATGGAAAACGCATACAGGCTGGCTGAAATACAAATTACTATCTTGTATGTGTATTTGCATTTACTTCTCACTCTGCAGTGCTGTGACTCTGAGGTGGCTGAGGACTTCAGTGCGGTTCTGAAATAGCCATTTGCTCGCCTCGACATGGAGATGTAGCTGGTGAAGACAGACAATTTAAACCTGTGCCACTGAAAATGCCAATGGATTATCCTACACAAGCTGGGATCCATTGCCACAACGTAGCCTCAGGGTTTTCACTGGTCACAAGTTAAACATCACCACGTAGTGTAGTGTCACGTTCCCACTCTGGCTTTGCTGTCCTTTGCTTTCTGAACCTCTGATTAAATGCCTCACAAGAGTAAGGAGAAGCCTCCAAACAAAGATTAGAAAGTTAAATTTTGAAAAATGAACTTATCAGTGATTAAGGGGAAGAGTCTGATGGCCTTTCGTTGTCTTAAACTTGGCCCGTTGGTCTTGACTTCAAATTCATCCTTTTTTGATCTGTGTCAAAAAAGTAGGAGGCAAATGATAACATTTTACCATTTACACATATTTTGTTTTCACTTTCTTGTGTATTAGTCATTGGGCTGCAGCGATGATTTATGAAGTTTGAGATCCAGATATGTTTTTTATGTGATAACATACTTATATATTGCTAGTTAGTATGTGCCTAGAAATGAGACAAGGAGATGTGATATGGATCTTGTTTTACTGTCAGTGTATTTTGGCAACTGCTATGTGGGTGCACAGAAGATTTAACTAATTCCTGATTGACCAGAAGTTTTTATCTCCATTGTATGACAGAATTGTCCCACGTCTTCCTAAGTACTTCAGACAATGAATTTATTGAATCTGATTTTTTTGGGGGAGGGGAGTTTTGTGCATGAGAAGGAAGAGTTTTGAGGCTGTGAAGATCACTACATGACTATGCTTTTTCACACATCATTTTTTTTCAGAATCAGTTTACTGCATTCTACCCCATTGAAGGGTGGGTATCCAGAATAACCCTGTTTGCTTCTCTCAGTACAAGAAAGACTTTTTCTGGAGTAGCTCCACCCCTTGGTATCCTCTCTCTAAGGGTCAAAAGCAAATATGTGGGAGAGAAATAGTGGTACTTCCTAATAATGCCTCTCCTCCAGCAGTTTGCAGTCCAGGAATTTCCCCAGTCACAGATGGTTTTAATTGCATTAGTGACCCTTGGTAGATTTTATTCCCACAAATATGTCTAATCTCTTCTAAAGAGATAGAAACTTACAGCTCTTAGTAAACTGTGGCAAGTTCTGCAGCCTGGCTGGGGTGTGAAGAAACATCTCCTTCTCTTTGTTTCAGCCATCCCCCCTTAAACTTGTGTTGGAAGATCCAGATATCAAACAATCTCTGGTTATCCTCCATGCCAAGCACATTTTTGTGGGCTGCCATCATCTGTCTAATCAGTGGGCCTTTCCAAGTTCGTAATAATATACACTAAATTGAATTTTGTAACAGAATCCCTAAAATTTTCTTCTGTGATGTGATATCTTACAGCTTTGACTTGGACTTTCTTTTGTTTCTGTTCATAAGCACAGGTGACACAGTGCTGTTGCTAAAGCCCACTGAAGCATGATGCGATGCTCACTTTTTGTTTGAAAACAGGCTTGTGAGTGTGTTTTTATTAAATGTTACTTTTTGTCTGTAGAAGATATTGTAAAGCAATTTAAAAATTAAATCATTGCATGAGCTATGCAATCCATATTAAAATAAACATAAGACGTTTCTATAGTAAGTATCTATTAAAATTAGGTCTGGGAGATTATTTGGGAGATGTTTAGGTGCTTTAATGACAGAGTGGGTTTCTGGGGAAATAGGCACATATGAAAATGAGACTCATTAAGCAAACCAAGCCCCCAGACAGCATCTCACTCAGCATGACTACTAAATTGTGGGCTGAGGTATAACTGACAGTCCAGGATTCTTGTTGTAAAAGTCAGTATGTTTTTGGATAATATTACTATGTGTACTTTGCTAGTACACAGTGAGAAAAAAAAAATAGTATAAAATTTGGGTGGAAATCAACTGAAAAAAAAAAGAAAAGCAGTGATGCAGGGTTTCTAAAGCTAATCTCTAGATTAATTATTTTTTTTGTTTATTTTTTTTGGGAATGACAGGTACAGTTAAATCATGTACCCCTCAGACAAAACCATGTGAAAAGCGAAGCTTCACGAGCACTCTCTGTTATACTTCAGAACATGAACCAGTACAAAGACCAAAACCTTACAAATTCACAGAATCACAGAATGTCAAATGTTGGAAGGGACCTCAAAAGACTAGCAGCATCACCTACAGTAGATCGCACCAGAACTCATCCAGGTTGGTTTTGAATGTCTCCAAAGAAGGAGACTCCACAGCCTCCCTGGGCAGCCTGTTCCAGGGCTCTGTCACCCTCACAGTGAAAGTTTTTCCTAATATTTTTATGGAACCTCCTATGTTCCAGCTTGTACCCATTACTCCTTGTCCTGTCATTGGACGCCGCTGAGAAGAGCCTGGCTCTGTACTCCTGACACTCCCCCTTGACATATTTATAAACATTTATGAGGTCACCCCTCAGCCTCCTCTTCTCCAAGCTAAAGAGACCCAGCTCCTTCAGCCTTTCCTCAGAAGGGAGATGTTCCACTCCCTCCATCATCTTTGTGGCTCTGTGTTGGACTCTCTCAAGCAGTTCCCTGTCTCTCTTGAGCTGAGGGGCCCAGAACTGGACACAATATTCCAGATGTGGCCTCACCAGGGCAGAGCAGAGGGGCAGGAGGAACTCTCTCAACATTTATTCCTCTGCAGTTTACCACAGCTTTATCAGTAGGTGCAATATGGTCTTTTCCTTACAGCGCAACCTTGCCAACCGATGCACTGAACTGAACAGTAGAACTAGTGCTAAAATTACACCAGGTATTTGTGCTAACAGTGTCCCTGACTGAGACCAAATGCTACTGCCATCACCACAAGACATGCCACAGGCTAAGGCTCATACGTTTTGGGCTTGTTTTCCATTTTTAGATGTGACGGACCAAAGACAGAGAAACAGTTACACACGGTGTTATCCCCAAGCATACCTCCATGGCAATAAGCCTGGCTGTGAGTTTAGTATTGTCTCCCTGGTGTGGTGCTGTTGATGGTGTTGTAATCCAAGGTTGCCCCTAATAGCCTGGGTGGGCGGTGGGATGGGCTGTATTGCATGCGGGACGCTCCTCTGCTCCTGGGAGTCCACAGGGAGTTTGCAGTGGAAAAGAGAAGCGGTTACCATCAGCCAAAAAAATCACCCTGTGAGCATTGCAGAGCACCTAAGGAACATTTAATGACATGACAATTCTAAGCTTTACATCATTGTCAAGGAGAATGGGAAAATTAATTTAATTGGTGCAATCTTTCATTTAGAGTTAAATTTAATAGGCAATTTCTTCTTGCTTTGAGCATATGTTATTTACTGGCTTTGTGTTTCCAGTGCCTTATCAGCTTTACATCACTTGATATTACTGAGAAGGAACTAAATTTAAATTTTTTCTACTTAGCTCAGATTCCTCTGTCAAATTTATTAAGAAATAATTATAAAAGACTGGAGTGAAAAGGCAAATTTAAAACACACTTTTTTTTTTTTAAATCAGCAACAGATATAATTAATACAAGGTAATATTTTTACATTCATATACCTTGGTCATAAACGGAACAACACAGAAAAACTTATATTTCATAAAGAAAGTGAATGAGCAATGTATCTCATTATGACAGGCTGTTAGCCACAAATGCCTGAAGAAATTTAGTAACAAATTAGGAAGGAACTGGAATTTTTAATGGAATAATAAAGGAATAGAAAAGAATAGCTTGGAGACAAAAATGTAGACAAAAGATGTTTGATTTTGCAGAAAATTAAGCATCTTCCTTTTAATTTTTAATTGCCATAGATAAGTAGTGTGTCTGGTTTTATCACAGCTGAATAAAAGTCATGTGGTGACACAGAATTTTATTTATAATGGATACTTTAGTTTCGAAGCTACAGTATCAATTTATACTTTGTTCTATTTGCATAATATTTTATAAGTGTCTGATTAAGCCTTTATTAAGCTTATTTCATGAGCCTTAATACATCTGCAGTGTTGGTTCTGCTTCTGAATTCAGGCTATTGTCACAGCTATCCTCTTTTGTCATGGGATTCTTTTCATTTGATAAGTAACGTTGTGAAGCAAGTATATATATTGTTAAACTACATATCTCAATGGTGCCAAGACACTCCAGAAAAATAAACTTAAGACAAAAGTTAAAACTTCATCATCATAAATATAGCTGCTCTTCACCATAAAAATAGAATTTGTTAAAAACTACCCTAGGTCTTATAATGAAAATCTGTCTGATATTACTTCATCTGTCTCCTGATGATAAGTGAAGTTTAACTCTGGTCAACATGAAGCTGAAAAAAAGAAAATGAAAGTAAAAAAACCTCAAACCAACACCTTCTTCTCCTTTATGCAACTCAACTAACAGAATAATTAAAGTGTTTCTTTGTTTATTTTTCTTTTTCTTTTGTTTTCCTGTGGGAGCCTGTCTTTGGACTTTCTTCCACAACAGTCACATACTCATTGCCCCCAATATCTTCATAAACAGTGAATAAACACGACTGAACTCCAAGCTTTTCTTTAAGTGCACAAACTGAAGCATCAGGAATGTACATGACCTGATAAAAGCCACAGGCAGAGTTTGATGTTAGTTTTATTTTTTTATGATGGTGTATTTTTGTTGCTAAAGAGGTGCCTTAGCATACTAGCATTGAGTATCTCTTAACAGAAGTGTCTATATTAGATCATTTCTTGGTGTCTTTATAGAGGAATACTGAAAATGAATATTTTGAGTCCCAAGTAGAAAAATTGTTCTTTATTAAAAGAATGATTATCAGTTCATAAAATACTTTACTGGCCACATACCTGAAATCTCCGATTTCTAACTACTTGTTTTGTTCAAGGGGATTTTTAAATCTTACACTAGTTCTCTTTGGATGGAAAGAAGTCAGCATTGAAATCTCCCTTTGTCCTCTAAGTCTGTAAAAGTTGAATAAGCAAAATGCTCTGAAAACTCCCAAACTGATTCTTCAGCAGAGTTTCTTCACAGCAGCTGCTTCACGGTTGCGATGATAATCTGAACACAGACTAAAATCACCAGTTTACACCTTTGGGAAAACTGGCTGTTCAGAGAGAAGCTTTTCATTATGTTCTTGTCTTGTACTGATGGAAGAATAAAAGCGAACTAGACAGTGAAATTATACAACAGAGGTACTCTACGTTACAGTGGCTACGCAGGTACAGTTGCTTACTGTGCTTTTCCTTACTTGATGCCATGGGCTAAAGGCTGAACAGGAGCGTCCTTAGTAGTTTCTTACCGAGAGCAGTGTTTGTATCAAGGGAATCTGCTCTTCTGCTGTCAACTGATCCTGGAGATTGATCATTCATGGTAATTTTTATTTTAAAGCATAAAAATAAAATACAGGAAGACAAGATTAGCTTGCTTACCCCTTAGCCAATTCCTCCACCATAAGGTTTTCTCCCTAGGGATTTATAAAGAACTACAGGGACCTACAGCAAGGCATTTGACACCGTTTCCCACAGCATTCTGCTGGAGAATCTGTCGGCTCATGGCCTAGACAGGTGGACTCTTCGCTGCGTTAAAAA
>NW_009709363.1:0-421 GCF_000703405.1 Apaloderma vittatum
CACAGCAAATAAATTTTGTTATGGTGATCCATCTAATGTAATGTGAGATAATGCTAAATATTGGCTCTGACGAAAGTAAATTGAGCAGAATGTCACAGTCACCATGAAAGACAGGGAAATAGATGAGGCAAGAATAAGGTGGATGAGGAAAACGTAGGCCTGTCAGAACCAAAAGCATTGAGAAGATTAAGAAATACCACTGTATGGGAAACTGCAAAGAGTAATAAGAAAATGGACCAAGCCTTCATAAAGGTCCTGGGACTTCGTGTGGCGTGTGAGGAGGGTGACAGAATCTGTAATAGTAGAGAAGAATAGAAGGCACGCAAGTTCCATTAACTGCCAAGAAAAATGCCATTAATTCTAAAAAATACACTTTGAAGAAAGAAAAAGAGTATGTTCACTTTAAATCACAGAAACACAG
>NW_009709364.1:0-3823 GCF_000703405.1 Apaloderma vittatum
GAGCTGGAGATGGCTACACACAGGCTCTACGTCGTCAAAACAGTCGGGGAGAAGGCACGAGCACACCTCCATGGACGTGTGCGTGGTAGCTGACGGGGTCTTGGTGCCTGCAGGGGACTTGGAGGAGCCAGGTCAAGGTGGGCTGCTGGCACGGCCAGGGCTGTGGCAGTGCAGCTTCACATCGTGCAGGATGGTTTGTGTCACAAGGTGGTCTAGTTCCATGTCTAGTTCCACCAGACCAGGCTGCTCAAAGTCCTGCTAGTTTCCTCCAGGAGATGCTGTCAAGGAGAGCTCAGCCGGCCCAGCCTCCCGGGAAAGGGAGGGGGAACAATTTGGAGCAACGGCAACGCCGCCCTCCTCCCCGCGCTCAGCAAGGGACCTGGAAATTTCCACTTGATGCACAAAACCACCTTCAAGCGCAGGTATGCTCCATCAGTTTCCAGGGAAGATGGATGCAAGGAATCCCCGTGAACGACCCAGGGGAATACAGCCACGGCTAAAAATATACAGAGATGATCTGCCCTGGTTATGGGGATCTGAGGTGGAAGAAAGCAACATTCTCTCAACACAATCACACATCCAAGAAGGGCAGATTAAAGGTGGTTGTGCCACACAGCTGCCACCTTTGGGGTGCCAGACATCAGGGACCAGCAAAGGCATCCATCCTGCACCCATGTGCCAGAACGAGCCTCTGAACTCCTCTTTGCACCTTCTCAGTGATCCCGGAGATTTTAGCAGCCATCGCTGTTTTCAAGCATCATTCTGTCCTCTGCAGAACTAAAAAGCACTTTTGAAAACAGGACTCGGATGCTTCTGAAAACGCTGCCCACTGTTTATTCTCAGTTTAGTCTACGGATAGTACCAAAAATGTTAACTTCCATTCTCGTACATCCTTTCAGAAATGGCAGAGTTTGCACTCACGGTTAAAATTTCGGCTTGGATAAATGCATGTCTGTTTTTCACTGTTTTACTGCAAATATTGCCCCAAAGGTACCTTCCACAGTTCATCTTTGAAGACAAGATAATGTGGCTCTGGTCAACAAACCCTCCAGGGCAAGAGGCACTTGAATCTTGAATATCAACTGCCTCTTTACAATCCAAGTCTCCTAAAACCTTCACAAATGCAGCCACAGCCTCATGGAACAGGATTTCACCGCAGGAGCAGCTTCTCTCCACTCTTGCCCAGCAGAATCTGTAGAGTTAACTTTTTTTTTCCGCTGGAAATCAATTACTTGGCCAGCAGAGTGTAGCAAGAGGGGATTACAGGTCACGTTTCCCACAATTATCCCCAATGACGCCGAGGAACTTCTCAAATCGTACACGTTAAACAGGTCACAAGAGGGAAGAGCAGAGTGATCGGTGTTTAGCACAAACCAGAATTTTGGTAAAATCAGACACAGGCCAGTGCCGACCTGCACCCCAACCCCTCATCCATACCCGGTGCAGCGGTGAGAAAAACAAATAGACTTCCCTGATGAACCATAAGCTAAAATTAGAAATCATTCACCCCTGCAAAGCCACAGCTATCGCCAAGAGGAAAGTAGGTCACAGAATGGCTGGCTAACTCGATTTTCCGGCGTTTCTAGCTGCTCTGTCCTCACGTAACCTCTTCTCTCCCAGGGACTGTGTTTTGTGCCTCCTTTGTTCGGGGTATAACTGCATGCAGTGTGCGACTCCGGCACGGCCTGGCAGGAGCGGTGGGAACGGGCACGGCGGCACCCGCGTTCTCAGTGAAGGACAGACCCGTGGTTCATGAAAAATTAAACCCAAGCCAGGCGACAGCCCCTCGTCGCCTCCCACCTGCTCTGGGATCGGCACAAGCGCTGCCTTCCTGCCCCTTCCACAATATTGCTCTTTAAAGATCATTTTGGGCTTTGCCAGCTCTTCTGGGCTGCTTTGCTCTCTCGTCTCTTCCCGAGGCCTGAATATCCTGGAAGTGTTTTTACTTGCTGCCTATCGAATGCTGTGATGTCAGTAAATCAGGCTTCTCCTCCTTTTGTGCCCAGGCTGGAGTCCTGGCTCAGCCGTAAGAGCCCTTTGCTCCACCCAACTCACCTTGCCATTAAATGTGAAGCTGCAACCAAAGTGCAGCTCAGCACGAGCATGCCAGGGGCTCTCCCCATGTCTGACAGCCAGATGGATACGCCTGGATGCTCTGCTGCCACCAAACCCACCCAAAGCAACCTCATGCCCAACCACCACGATCCTGACTGACACTGCTTCCACATCCTTTCCTCTTCCAGCTCTCCTCCTCCCGGCCCCAAGGAGAAAAGCAGAGCAGTCACCACCAAAAGGCTTTGCCGAACTGTCCAACAGCGGGGAGAGGCTGAAAGCTGAGCCCAGAGATGCCCTTTAGAAGGGTAACTACATCCTGGACCCCATCTTTGTTACCAGAGCCAGGGCAGAGGCAATGCTGTCAGCAAGGCTCTGCACACCCTTCCCCTGGCAGCCCACAGCTCGGCTTCTCCTGCTACGGTACCGAAAAGGCTCCTTCCGGCCTCAGCCCCTACCACCGGGCAGCAAGGCCCTGTTGACTCCCTCGAACAGATCGAGTCTTCTTCAGAGGAGGAACTTCCCTCCAGCCTGCTACAGTTCCTACCAAGCAGAACGGAGCGGTTGTTTGGTTTCAATCTCCTACCCACACACGGGCTTGCTTCCATGTTACTCGCAAGGCGACTTCACAAGAACAGGGGAAGAATCATCATTGACACATCCCAGGGAACACGCAGACAAGGAGCCAGATTTGAAATAACGCAGACGTGTGGAGTCAGACGTGACCTTCGCCTGCTGAGCACCCACCTGGAACAAGAGCACCCTATCGCGAAGGTTGATAGCAAAGCTCCTGGCAGCAGCCTGGCTTCCAGGATGGATCAAGTCGGGCACACTGACAAACGGACACCGCAAACTCTGAGCGCTGTGTGCGACAGCATCCCGGGTATTGCACCCGTGCGCTTTCGAGGAGAAAAGCAAAACTCCACGGCTGCTCTCTGCACTCTTTGCCACCATCCGCGGGACAGGGAAAGGGTGACCCTGCTGCTGGCGTGGGCAGAGACAAGAGGTGACAAAGCGGGACAAGGACCAGGCAGGACAGTCAGCCCTGAGCCAGGACCAGCAAATCGGGATTGCCACAACGCGGGGCGTTATGGAGGCACTGGCTGAAGATCATCTCAGCACCATCACCCATCTCGTCTCCTCATAACACAGTCCATGACAGTGTCCAGGGAACACGGGGCTCGAAGGAATAGGAATAAAAATGTTTTGAGACCTCCCCTGGCACAGGAGGCACAAGCCATCCAACCCAAGACCCCTGGAGAGGACACTTGGTGGTGCCGTGGTGAGAATAGCTTTGAGGAACACTCAGCACATGCTCCTGAAGGCAAGTGCCTGCAAAACCATCACCAGTCGGGCTTGCTAATGCTTCAAACACATCGACCTCAGCCTTCGCCCACTTGCGCAACAGACCGTGCCAGCGTTGGGTTTCCTACTGCTCAGGGAGAGAAGCAGATGGGAAAAGGAAAACCAGGAAAATTGCACTGCCTGGGAGTGCAGCATACACAATTATTTTATTTTTTTCTTTCTAAGAGTTGAGCACCTGGATTTCTGCAGCTCCCAGTGAAATCGCACGCCTTGCAATTCAAAATAATTAGCGACTGGTAGTTTTCCTTTTATGCAAAATCATCCTTTTTATCCAACACCTAAATGAAAATGAATACGCCTGATTATCTACCAAAGGGCTCAATTTCCTAGCATCGTTCCAAAAGCAAAATTTGTGTCTCCTGAGGCTGAGCACAACAAACGAGCGGTCAAGGCAGAGATCCCGCGC
>NW_009709364.1:3883-4188 GCF_000703405.1 Apaloderma vittatum
GGCCTGGGGGGAAGCCAAGAGAACGCTGGGCTGGCCTGCCAGTTCGGGAGCCTCACGGATGTGCCCCTCCACCCAAAGCCCATCATTTGAGGCAGCTTCTGACCAGGCTCACTCCCAGGGGAGAGGATGAAACAAGCTCCTTAACAGAGTGAAGCATTTCCTGAACACCTTCAGTCTGAGGCTGACCGCAGGAAACCCCCCAGCAGGTTGTCCAGAGACATCTGTGCTCAATCCACATGGAAGAACGAGCTCCTCACGGCTCAGCCCTCTGTCGTCACCATCCCCGACCGGGCTCCATCGATCCA
>NW_009709365.1:0-611 GCF_000703405.1 Apaloderma vittatum
CACCCCGGGGTGCAGCAACCCCCCGACCCTACTGACAGCACCCAGCTCCCAGCAGCCTAACGGGGCCGGGCGTGGGAAGGGACAGGAAGGACACGCACACGCAAACACACGCGTGTACACATGAAAACACACGCATGCACACGCACATGCCTGCATATGTGCAGGAACATATGCACATGCACGCACGCGTGCACACCTACATGCATGCCTGTATATGTGTACATGCGCACACGCAGAAATGCACACACACACATTCAGATACGTATGCACAGACACGTACGTATGCAACACATATGTGTGCATGCTGAACACGTATGAACACCACCTGGCGTGTTGCTCGGGCAGGTGTGCACTATTCAGCATGTGTGTGCATCTCCGAGCGTGTGTGGGCACGCTCAACACACGTGTCACTGCCAGGCATGTTTGTGCACGCTCAGCACGTGTGTGCACGATTGGTACGTGTGTGCATGATCAGCACGTGTGCGCACGCTCAACAGGTGTGTGCACACTCAGCACGTGTGTGCATGAACAGCACGTGTGTGCACGCTCAACAGGTGTGTGCACGCTCAACAGGTGTGTGCACACTCAGCACATGTGTGCACGATCAGCAC
>NW_009709365.1:771-1170 GCF_000703405.1 Apaloderma vittatum
ACGTGTGCACGCTCAACAGGTGTGTGCACACTCAACAGGCGTGTGCACACTCAACAGGCGTGTGCACACTCAGCACACGTGTGCACTGCCAGACACATATATTCCCACTCCACACATGCGTGCAGTGCCAGACATGTATGTGCACCCTCGACATGTGTGTGCGTGCTCAGCACGTGCGTGCAGCGCCAGGAGCGTGCGTTCACACTCCACACATGTGTGCACGCTCAGCACACGTGTGCACTGCTAAGCGTGTGTGTGTGCCTCGCTGCACACGCGTGTGCGCCGCCAGGCAGCTGCACGGGCACATACGTGCCTGCTCGCTGCATGCCAAGCACATACATGCACACGCACGCAGGCTGCGTGGCCATTGAACCCCTCGGGAGGGGGAAACACAAAAAA
>NW_009709366.1:0-7676 GCF_000703405.1 Apaloderma vittatum
AGGTCCCTTCCAGCCTAGGCCATTCTATAATGCTGTGATTACTCAATTTATACTAAATATGATGTATATGGAAAGCAGTACTCTTGTTGGTCACTTGTCCTGTCTGTTAAGTGTGAGTAGAGCCCTTTCCATATCTTTGTTTGCGAAGCCTAGCTGTGAGGATGAATGATCAAGCAAAAGCCTGCAGGAGAGCAGCGTTCATGGACAATCCTTCAGCACAGCGAGGAGTCTTACATAAGAAATTTTGAGTTTTTCATAGCTAGAAGAAGAAGATGGAAGTGATAAATGTTGCAAGCATTTACAGGAAGCAGAGAATTTTATTTTTTTCCCCTTTATTATTTTTTGCAGATTTTTTTAGGTGTAGTCAACGAACTTGCCTTTGCCAAGGAGTCTTAGAGGGATAAAAATATTTGAAACTACTAAGCTAAGCCATACCCTGTAACAGGGGAGAGTAATCATTGTTATTGTGGACAGTTGGTTTTCTAGTATCTTCTAAAGACCAGCCAAAGATGAAAAAAATCTGTAAGTTACCAAATAATTACATGCCAGCACTTCATTATCATTAGTTGAGAAACCTAACGATTTTTGATACTGATTGTCCTACCTACCACAAAGATGATGATGTTCTTTCTATTTACCTCCTTTACTATTCCTTTTACTTGGTTAAAGAGTCCTAGTCTGTTCTTAGAATGTTTTCATGTTTTCTAGACCTCAGTGCATTCCTCTGGATGCCCTCCAATATTTTCAGATTTTCTTAAGCAAGTTGCCTGAGATTGGCTTATTGTGCTTCCACTTAGTACTTGATGTCATCATAGTTGAGGGGGAGGGCTGTTTCATGGTTTGCCATCTGTATTCCTGTGTGGGTACCGTAATAGTGTGATTGCCCTTTTTCGTTATAGAGTATGTAGATTAAAGTTAATTTGTGGTTGCAAGGTACCTTCATACATAACTCTTGACAGACTTTTTTATATCCATTAATAAACAGTGGTATTTCTCAGGAGTGACTGAATATAATAGATGTAACAGCAATTTATGAACTTGCCATAAAGTTACAGTTTATTCTTTTGTGCAGGCAGCTATAGTGCTGAAAACTTTGGAGTGGAAAATATTAATTCTGTGCTTAGTTTCCTTCTATGATGGTGATTTGCTCTACTGATCTGCTCCATTATCCCATGCCCCATTCCACTAAGACTAATGTTTTAGTACCTTTTTGACTCTTGTTTTCAATCCAGTTGAGGAATTAAAGGAAAGGTTTTTTTCTATCTGAATGGGAATGAAAACATCTTTTAAATGGCTTGCAAGTAACATTGAGCTAATATTTATACTTACAATTCCTCCAGTATGCCATTTCGAAAGCGTGTTTGAAATTTGGTCTTAAGAAATGAGTGCTAATGCAGGATACGTTCAGTTGTTGGTTGTGCTAATGTGTCTTATTAATTTTGTCAGCTGTTGTAGGATGTAGGGTTTTTTTGTTACTGTCCTTGACAAATCAAGTTGGGGGAAAGTTCTAGAATTGTGTGTTGCAGTGCATGCTGACAGCTTTTTATCTTTTACGAGAATAAAGTTTTTATCTCTAAAATGTGGCTACTCTTGCTAAATGATATTTTTTCCCTTGCTTTACAGATTTTTTCCAATTTATCCCTGAATGAGCGTTGCCTTTCAGCATCATTAGTCTGTAAATATTGGCGTGACCTCTGTTTAGATTTTCAGTTTTGGAAGCAGCTGGATCTCAGTAGTCGTCAACAGGTATGAAGGTATCATTGTGGAAAATTTGTTTTGATAACTCAGAGTTTGTTCTCAGAACTTATATTCTTGACGAAAGGTAAACAAAACCCCCCCATAGAATGGTGTCTGTGCATTCAGGGATTTTTCTACTAGACACTGAATATGTCTGCACCCTTAGATTATCACCATCAAATGTGGCTTCTTTTGTTATTAAAGACTGGGAGGATAAGTGCTGTTAGAAGTGGATTGTGGGTTACCTGTCTCTGGTCTGTATCAGGTATTGGTTCTTACATTGATAAGAATTATCAGATCTCATAGTAGTTGGAAAATGTACATGAGCTTTTCTGAGGATACATTAGTTTGAAGAATGGCCGTCTTACTGGTGCTTGCTCTGTTTAATGAATTTTCTTCACCTTTTCTTCCAACTGACGTGGCTTCTACTGATCAGAACATAGTGTCTTTTTAGGCTTTTAGGTGATCCTAGAATTATGTCTGGGATTCATGAATTTTTAGTGACATCCTTACAGAACCTAGCCCGAGATTATTCAGGGTAACTTTTCTCCTTGGAAAATGTTTTTAAGGATACTCTGATGTTCAGCCACTTCTTTAGGTTTCTTGTTGCTTGGCTGCTTGCAAAGGTTTATAAAACAATTTCTTTAGAGTGTCATAAAAGCATATGGTGGAGGGGAACAGGCATTGCAGGGTCCCATTTGAAGAAGCAGCAACATGAACTAATTTGTGTTGGATTTAAAGAATGTATGTGGTATATTACTTTGAGATCACCATTTAATAGGAAGCTATGTGAGTTCTCTTGCTTCTAGAGTCACTACTTAAGGTATTTCTGAACCACTATGGAAAAGTTTTATATAGCAGATTGTCTGATTTTTCTCACGTGACTCCATAGTACACACAGAGTAGTGGTACATCCATCTTTTTGCTCTGTTGGTACTTTCTCCTTCACTGTCATGAACTGTAGCCTTATTTCTACTACAGAAGTTCTTAATATTTTTCCTGTTGGGTATGTTGAGATCTCACTAAAGGTTATCATTTGTGGCATTGCCCTAAAAAGCCTATATTGCCAATTTCTTATTGAATTCCTAAACCAATTTTAAGCACACCTGTTATCTTTCTCCACGTATGGGGAGAATTTGGTGGGTTTGGTTTTGTTCAGTTATTATTGGGGTTGATTTTTTTCCTTGTATATGTTTAGGCATTGTTTGTGGCTTTTGGTGTGTGGGATATTTTTTTGTTTTCCATTTGTCATGTATTCTAGTTAACAGCTGTCTGATGAAGTAGCAAAAAGAAAAGATTAGACTTGGTGCTGCTAATGGAAAACAGATTGAATGCAGCAGAAAAGTGTTCGTTTCTCAACCGTGGAAAAAACAAAAGGGATTCGTGTTGCTTGCCTGCCCTCTCCAGGCTCAAAACTGAATCTCATCTATGACAAGTGGTGGATAATTGTTCTTGAATGATTTTGTTAGAAAGACTTTCTTTATATATCACCTCAGTTTTTTTGAAACTAAACTTCTCAAGTGAAGGAGTTTCATTTATTTTAACTTACAAAGTTGAGCATGAAGAATATCTTCTGTTTCCTGCCTTCTTCGTAGGACTAGCTTCTTCTAAAATTATTGGCATATTGGCTAACAACAATGTGTACAGGTACAAAGTGGATAGAATCTTTTTCCTTCAAAGAAGCTCTGGCAGCATAGTGCATCTGTCTGATTTAGTGGTCTTACATAGACTGACATTTAAAATATACGAGTATTCTGTTTTAAAACTGAGCAAATGACAGGAGGAATCTTGTGGGTTTTAATTAGCTTTTTTTTTTTTTTTGTTACAGTGTTCTTTCCCTCTCAGCCCTTTTGTTCACTGCTACTTAAGAGGTGACTGTTTTCCAGTATTAAGAAGCCTGTTGTTACCTGCATTACTGTAGTATTTATCCGCTGGCACCTGCTTTTGGATGATTACCAAAGCCTAAGTAAAAACCTGTTGCATTTCAGAGACGTATAAACCTTTTACTTCTCTGTAAATGCTAGTCTAACTATGTGAGTAGAGTGCTGATATAGAAGGGCAAACAAATCCTTTTTTCTTAAAGGAATGGAGAGTTCTTTGTCTAAAATACGAAGAGGTACATTGATTATTATTTTCTCCAAGTGTCGGAGCAGAATTCTGTAAAGATAATTGTAAGACTGGTATAAGTATGCTTTTATCTCGGAAAACAGGTATTTTCATTGTCCCAGTCACTTACAGAAATGCATCTTGTGAATAGTAGGTTTTGTGCTAATTAAATTAAAAATATTTATGGAAAAAGTTAAATTTGAATTTTTGGATTTTCTTTGCAGGTCACTGATGAGCTGTTGGAAAAGATAGCATCAAGAAGTCAGAATATTACTGAAATCAATATTTCTGATTGTCGCAATATATCTGATAAAGGAGTGTGTGTATTAGCAAGTAAATGTCCTGGACTCCTAAGGTATACTGCCTACAGGTGTAAACAGCTTTCTGACACATCTGTTATTGCAATTGCCTCCCAGTGTCCTCTTCTTCAGAAGGTGCATGTGGGCAATCAAGACAAACTCACTGATGAAGGCCTAAAGCAGGTAATGATCCATTCCACAAATTTCTTTTGTATATTTAAAATATTTCAATTTCTTACCAAAGGTGCAAGGAATATAGCAGTAAGAAAAACGATAATTGTGATGAAAAGAAATACAACAAAAAGAGAGAGAAATAAAAACCCATGAAAAGACAAGTGATGCACAAAGAATGCTCACCACCCACTGACCAGTACCTGAGCAATGATCTTCCTCTCCCAGGCAATTTGGTTTCTCTACTGAGCGTGATGTTCTGCGGTATGGAATATCCCTTTGGCTAGTTCAGGTCATCTGTCCTGGCCATGCTCCCTCCCAGCTTCTTATGTACGTGCTTACTGGCAGAACACGGAAAACTGAAAAATCTTTGACTTAAGGCAAGCACTGCTTAGCATCAACTAAAAATCAGTGTGTTCTCAATATTATTCTCATAGTAATTCCAAAATACAGCACTGTACCAGTTACTAGGAAGAAAATTAACTGTCCCAGCTGAAACCAGGTCATGGAAGAGGTAAATCAGATGACTTCTTCTACTTTAAAAATTGATTTATGGACACATTTTCTTCGTGCAGTAAATACTAATTTCTAGAGACTGCACACATATTTTATTTTTATTTTTAATTTTAATTTTGGGGGTTTTATGTTATTTTTATCTTATTTTAATATTCAGGGATGAAATGATCCCTTTTGTAATGAAATCTCCAGTTTGACGTCCTGTATTTTGCCTCTGGCTGACTGAGCTTTCCTGAATTTAATTGCTCTTGAGAGCTATGTTTAAGTAAATCTTTTTTGCATTGTGAAACTCGAATATGACTCAGACTTTGTTAGGCATGCAGGAAGGTTTTGTCAACTCTTGTGTTAAAGGAGCATTTAGTGTGAGCTGTAAAGTAGTTATATTAAATCAAATTTGCTATCAATGATCTGGCTTACAGTTGTCCTTAACTACTTACATGTATGCCCAATAAAGAACTTAGTTCTTCTGTGCTCCCTGTAAAGAATGATAATTTTTAAGAGGGGTGGGGTAGCAGAAAGAAATCTTAGTTTCTGACTCTTCAGTCTAATCTTGTCAGTTCTTTTTCTTTATTCTTAAATACTTGTTTTGATTTAATTTCTTGCAGATGGGTTCAAAATGCAGAGAATTGAAAGACATTCATTTTGGGCAATGTTACAATGTATCAGATGAAGGAATGATCATTATAGCTAAAGGCTGTCTGAAGCTGCAAAGGATATACATGCAAGAAAACAAATTAGTAAGTATATGTCATGACTTTTTTTTTTCCTCACAGCATTTTCACTGTCAAAATTTTCTCTTACTTTTTATCCGTTTAAAACTTACCTCTGAATATCTTCTTTTTGGCAGTGAATTGCTTAAAAATGTTCTCTGTGGAAACTTACATTTTACAGACGTAGCTCAGAAGATAGCTCAACTTGTGCTTTGAGTAAATGCTATTTTATATAATGTCTTAACGTTTGGTTTCAGTATTATGTTCCAGGAGTAATTGTTTGGGAAGTGCCTGGTTTGTGTAGAAGAATGCTTAGTCCATACGGAATATTTCTTTTGTTTATATCAGTACGTTTTTCTACAGTAAAAACTGAAACTTTAAATTAAAGGATTTTAGGAGACTGGATTCTTGATTACAAATAGTACAGTCTGATAATCTTTTCTTCAAATATGTCACTTTCTCATCAGGATGCAGAGTCTGCCTATTTCCAAATAGCTATCTTGTGTCTAAGTATGAGGAGCCTCTGAAATTATGTTTTCTGATGTTGAAAGCTAGTATCTACTGAACAGTATTGTAGAGCGATGGCTCTATTTTTTAATATTTCTTTTTTTCTTGCAAGTAAGTTGAAAAATCTGCTTGCAGTTGAATTCTTAACTAGCAGCTAATGTCAGGGTTATAGCCTTTTGTTTGAAAATTGCTGAGCTGGAACTAATAAATTGCATTTGTAAGAAAAGAGTACATCTTGCACTCAGATTTGTTTGATATTCATCCTCAAATAGACAAATATATCCTAATATCTAAGTTGGTTCATTTGAGAATTAATTTCTCTTTTAAATAAAAACCAAGTCACTTACTGTTTTATGATCAGAAATGTAGGAAATCGCAAAATGGAAGATAATGACCAAACCTGAGATCTCAAAATAGTTCAAATGCAGAAAAAATGGTGTCCACTCCTCCTATATCAAAACAAAATCTTGGGTACTGTCAAAACTAGTCTTAATACATTAAAATAATTTAACAAAATATAATAAAATAATTTAATAAAAAGAAAGAGACCTTAAAGTTCTGAGAAACTTTGAAGGAGAGCATACTCCTGCAAAAATTAACTGGAAAAACATAGGGAAATTGAAGGTACTATTTATCTTTGAATGAATGAGAATCATAGAATTATTTAGGTTGGAAAAGACCCGTAGAATTGAGTCAAGCCATTAATCTGGCAGTGCCAGGTCCACCACTAAACCACATCCCTACGCACCTCATAAAGGAAAAACTTGTGCATATTTAAAATTCACATATTTAAAATTCACATAATTGTATATGAAAGCTACTTAATTGTAAATAAAAATTATAGTATCTATAAATAACTACATAAGTACATGATCATTGCAAATTAGGTGGGTAAGGTGTTAATTTGACCTTCCTTATAAATTTTTGTTAATGTCTATTTTTATTTAGAACTGTAGGCCAATCTTAGTTTTTCACACCAAAAAAAACCCAAATGCAAAACTTCATTTAGATTTGTAAAGTCCAAATTCAGCTCGTTAAATCTTGGTTTAGAATTGTGAACATAAAGTTATAAAGCTGTTACTAACTTCGTGCTGTTGAATCTTTAGAATAAAATAACACTTGAATGATTCCGGTACCTGAAAGAGCTGCAGAAACTAACATGCTTTCCTCTTGCTAGGGACAAGAGACTTTCATATCTTGGTGTAAGTGTGATTTTGTGTGAAGAACCAAGACAACTAGTACGAAGTTCTTATAAAGTTGTAAAATAAAAATTTTTACCTTCTAAAATAATAATTAAAAAAGGAATTTTTTAATGCTGCAGAGTTAAAGAGAGTAATGATTCATGTCAAATTCTGTGAGTTACTTCTGTTTTTAAGGCTGCTTTCTAAAATAAAACCACAGTTAATATTTGCTATGGCGCATCTTACTTCCTACTCTTTTGGTGAAGAGGGTGGACTGGGGAAGTGTATGTGTGTTTGTTTTCAAAATTAGTAAGTATTTGTTCTCTGAACTCAAATTGTTCTGTGGCAGGAAAATGTACCTGGCATACGAGGGCTTGGTTTGCATGTTTGAAATTCATAGGTTGTCCGTCTGCTATTGGAAGAAGACTGTTTTCCCTCTCTGCTTCCCC
>NW_009709366.1:7707-8746 GCF_000703405.1 Apaloderma vittatum
CCCCGCCCCCCCCTTTTAAAAGGCTTCTTTAGCTTCTGTATAAATACTGTAAATCGAGTCTGTGTATTTTTTATTGTTTCTTCCTTTTTTGGAGATGCTCAATGTCACATGACTCTTACTGGCAATTTCTATTAATTTCAAACTCTGTAGTCCATTATACAGGGTATGTGATGGCTGGATTTTCATGTAGCCTTATCTCAGACTAATGGACTTTATACTTCAAAAATACATCTATACAGAGGCCACCAGCAGCTAAATAATGCCTTTGAGTTTTGCTTTACAATGAAATGTGGATCTGAAAACACAGTTCAGTTGCTTCATCCGTTGCTAAGTAACTCGCATTATCAGACTGCTGAGCAGAAACAGAAAGATGAATTTATGTTCTGATTGTTTAATATACTAGGCATTTCACAGGAAAATAGGCCATTTCCTTTCTTTGAAATGCTGACTGTGTCCTGGCAGTAAGTGAAAGCTGCAAATAATAAATGGGTGCAAAGAATGCATGAGGAAAAAGTTAACATCAGGAAGCTAACTTAACAACATGAGGTTGTGTTGTTTGCATAACTGTTTATGATGTGTATCTCTTCAAAATGTGTTTATTTTTCCTCTGTCCTTGGAATGGAAGAGTAATTATGTGCAAAGCCTCTACTGACTGAATTGGGAACCTGGTGGAAGAAAAGAAAAAAAGAATAAAGTTGCAGGACTTAAAAAGTGTGCCTGTATGTTGAGTTGTCTTTTCTTATTTGTCCCCAAGAATTCTGATACAATCAAACAATCTCAAAGAAATTTAGTGTAAATGAACAACAACAACAAAAGAACTCTGTCTAGACAAAACTAGGAAATTTCTTAACTTCTAGGTTGAGTTTAGTTGGACTGGAATTTCGCCTGGAATTGAATGCTGTGAGTGTAACTTTCATGTTTGCCAAGTATAAATGATTAGTGTTTTTGCGGGTTAGGGCTGGGCCGGCCACTAACACGGACAGATGCTCTCAACCCCCTCTTCCTCCTCCCAAAATGGGAAAGAAAAGGGAATGAAGCA
>NW_009709367.1:0-652 GCF_000703405.1 Apaloderma vittatum
CTCTAAACCCTCCAGCCTGCGCTCCCAGTGCAGTTTAATATGCCGTGAGTGAGGGTTTGTTAATTAAGTGATAGGTCTCCATTAATTTGTCCCTGGAGAACGCGAGACAGTCAATCCAAGTTGGAGCCGGGGTCACTGATCCGTTTCACAGATCAAAAATAAGGGATAAGGCAAATCTTTCTCATTTCAAACGGATGAACTGTCCTGCTCTTTCGACTACCACGACGGTGCGAACTGGGAACGGCCTCCCGGCCGTGCGGGGACCTGGCTGGGCCAACACTGTGCTCCTTGCCTGATTTCAGCCAACCTCCTCGTTTCCGAAGCCTAAAGTAGAAAGGCCCCGGGCCAGAATCTCCCTCCCCTGCTATAGCCGGCCCTGCGGTGTACGCCAGAGGGAGGATGTTGCTCTCTTTGGCTTCCACTCCTGCGGAGTCAGTTTCAAGGGTTTGAGCTCTCAGAAAATGCCCTTTCCGCCTTCCCTTCCTCAACAACCACCCTAGCAGGAGAAAACCCTCGTCTTGCTGGTGCTCCCCAGCAGAGGAGGATGGAGTTTGTGTTTCCAATATCGCCGTAACGATCGCTAAGACGAGCTTCCTTCGATCTGGAGCGTATTTTTACGACAATTCGGTCGACCTGAATCTCCGCTCATTTA
>NW_009709368.1:0-6045 GCF_000703405.1 Apaloderma vittatum
TTCTCTTCAGGGCTACTCTCAACCCACTCTACATAGAGAGGCCCTCCTGGCGCCTCTCATGTTGGTGCGGGAGTGACTCAGCCCTTTCCTGAGCCCCTGCCCCAGCCCTGCACTGCCCAGGGTGTGGGGGCAGACAGAGCTCAGAGCTGTGGCTGCAAGAAGCCGGGAGAGGGACGGGGGACCTCCCCTCAGAAGCCCACGGGTGACATCCCCTCAGAAGCCCCCACCATACCCCAGCCCCATCCCTGGTAATTTTCCATAAGGGGTAAACAACGTGATGTGGCAGCAACTTGACTGTATAAAAGGCGAGGACCCCGGGTTTTTGGGTGCGCTTTTTGTCCACCACAGGAAGATGGCTGCGTGTGCCCTGGTGGTCACTGGATCCAAGAGTGGTGATCTTTCCTCTTTCTGTTGCTTTCTTTCTCTCTCCTTCTAATCTTAACAAAAGGCTACCTATGGCAAAGCCAGTTCTTTTGCTTGCTAATGCGTCTGTATTGCGAGGCGTGTTGACGGCGCTAAGTGGACGATTGAAATACATCGTTGTTAGTTCTTTGCTGATTGATAAATAAAAGTGATGTTCAGATCTTTGGTGTTACTCACCTTAATCCTGGCCTGAGAATCATATAACTTGAGTCATCGTCCTAAAAGCTCAGGATGTGACACCTGCACACAAACTCAAATCACAGAGTTAAACACAGCACACAGCAGACCTATCCAGAGATCCCAACAGCAAATGGATATGACCCTGCTCTTTCTAGGCTTAACTTCAGACTCTTTGGAAACAGGAATCCAGGGCAGATCACAGTGATCCCGCTGGCAGCATCTGAGCTTGACAGACCTTAGTAACAAAGAAAAGTCTGCCCATACCGCTGTTTGCTGAGCCAGGGTAAATCAGTCCTCATCCACATCCATGAAAATTTGCAAACTGTCTGGCAATAGCACCACAAATGTTTTCCCTGCAAGAATTTAAATAATAACTACATGATAGAATTAATTTAATTGTAAATTTATATTAGCACTTAGGTTAATATTAAAGGCTGTCCAACCCAGGCTGAGCTCTATGAACATTTCTTCCTATTCCTTTATCATATACTGTAGGTTTTTTCAAAATTCTAGAGTAAAATATGTGATACCGAATTACTGAAAATTAGAGAAGATAATCAGTCTGTTTAAACTTAAATTACATGATTTTTATAGTAAAAAAAAATCATGGATAAAAAAAATTGAAAAGTAATCAGAAGCCTACAATATGGAATAAAGAAGAGAAACTGGGGAAGGCTTTTCTTCAGAAAATGTTCTCAAATGCTATTTGAACTTCTCTTACATCTTTATGGTATGTCTGACATGAGGAGAGGCTAAGCCTGTGTAATTCCAGAACAAAAATTAAAGTAAAAGTCTAGGTCAAGTTTCAAAATTGTTTCTCATTTTTGCAGCTGAGACAAGTCACAGAGAGGGTGAAAAAAAGAAGCTTATGACTGAACCCTGATTTCTGATTCTTTGCTGGAGCTTTCTTGTGCCTAGAATCAAACAGGAGAAAATCTCATTTGCTCCCATGTAACACTGCTCGCATGCCAGGGTCTAACTCTTTCCTGGCCCATCTGCCAATAAGATACTGTTGGGCAAGATTACAGGACACCTTTAAGCCCCGATTACAAAGACTTTTCTGCTTACTGCACATCGCTCTGCCTGCCCTGTCCAGTTCTCTCCTGCATTCAGGTAGGAGTAAAAACTAACCATGGGCTAACCTGAAGGCTGATCCTTTCAAATGTAAGACAGTAAGGCATTTGCAGAAGTGGTCCAGCATCAATTGCCATTACAAACTCTTGATCCCATGTGAGTAGCAAGTTTTCCAGATCCTTCTGCCCCCTGTAGCACTGCTCAGTGATCCCCCACAACCCAAGTGCCTTTAGGCATGGATAGCTGAGCTAGCTACCACAGCTCATATACGAGCCAACAGACACTGCTTTTGTGTGATTCCATGTGAGTGACCTCCCCAGCCCCAGGGAGAGCTGGGGGGGCCATGCTGCTGCATATCCAGCTCAGCCCTCACCCAGTCGCTGCCTGTGTCCCATCCCTGAAATAAAGGGAAATGGTCTGAAGGTAGAGAGGTGTCCTTGTGTTAAGCACATAGCAAATAAAGGGAGGGAAGCAGAGGGTAATCATATTCCCTTCATCTCACCTTCCCTAGACGGCAATGATATATTCTCTAGCAGAGCTAGTGCATTACGATTATTTTGTTCTCATCCTCTTTGTGGCGAAATTCAATTTTGCCTGCATCACTGGAGAGGCCTTGAGCCATTACAAGGAGTCTGAGGTCTGTTTCTCACTAGTTACCACCGTATAACACGATCTCTGCATAACACACTGGCCAGCTTTTACAGAGCTCAGTAAAGACAGAGCTTATTACACCTTCCTTCCCTAGACAAACGTAACATTAAAAATTAAAAAAAAATAACATAATACAAAATTAACATAATCACCATCCTGTTAACTAAAACAATTAACGAGATGCAGTGGGTGCCCAGTACGCCCTGAGATGGGCTGTCTTGCCTCTGCTGCTCCTATTTGTCAAATGGTTGCAGACATAAGAGGTGTAGGGTCTCTGCCTGTTGGGCTTTGTCACCCACAATGCTGGAATTCCAGATGATACATTTCCCTGTTATTCATCCCACAGGGATGAGAAGATACTGCTGTTTCTTTCACAGTTTATGTCCGTCTGGGCCTAAAATATCTGCTATTGAGAATATTATTTAATTAAATAACCCTCACTGCTCAGTGTGGAAGTGATTCAGGCACCTGCTTCTGGGTTGTAAATTCCCTTCCCAGGCTCATACATTCAGCTTTTGGACATGGCAGCTCTGAGGGGTGTAGCTCTTGAGATCTTTTTAAAACTGCTCCAAGATGTTTAAGACCCACTGAAATGGTTGTTAACAAAACATCTCAAAGGTATTCTTCCAAATTGCTTCATTCACATTCCCACAGTCATAACCTTTTTCATTGCTTAGAATTTCCATGTAGATCTTGCATATCCAGTGGAAGAGAAGCAGAAAACTGGTTTATGTCAAAAGACTGTGGCTTTTGAAGCTAGAAATAATATTTTAAATTCTGCTTTGATTACAAGTCTGTTCATTGTCCAGTGCAAGGCAGTTTCTAGAAGGTCACTATCCAGACACGCTATCCTCACAGACGACATAGTGAGTGATTTGGACCTGATAGTTTTGTTCGACAAAGACGGAAGAAAAGCAAAGGCTTTTTTTTTTATTTATTGGAGAGAATACTCTCATGAGGAAATAATAGAAAATGTATTCTTCACTGCAGAAAATAATAAAATCATAAGCATTTTACTTTTTATGCATAATTAAAATAGTCACTGTTTTTGTTCCTGTGATGTATAACATAAATCATTGATAAGCAATTACAATATAAAACAATCTTTTGAAAACATTAAACTAACATAAAGCTATTCATTCGTCACATTAAATGAACATTTATCCAAGTACTACAGCTTAGAAATGTGGCCTCTAGCTATCTATTACATTTTGATACCTCTGAGAAATTCTTCTATCTTGAGAAACTTCAAAATACCTTAAGAATAAAAATTATACTCTATGTCCCCCTTATGCAAAATGACTTTATCAAAAGCTGCAGTTGCAATCAGATTTCTCACACAGTCTGAGGAAGCAGAATTTTTATGACTTACCACACTGTTGGAGTACCTACTTTTTTAAGTCATTTGGAGTTGTACCTGTTTTTTGCAGTCTTTTGGCTAGCATCAACCATCTTCATGAGGAGGCATAACTTGAGTGTGATTTCACCATTTCCATCGAACTGATAGTTTGAACATTTTTGTTCTAATTGATTCAATACAAGACCAGCTTCAGTGTTATCCGGGGACAGAAGTTACAGCGACAAAAGTTTATTGAAACCAGGAACTTCCTTATTCACTCACAGCTAACCAAGAAATGGACACAGGGAGGCCTGCTGGAAGGGCCAAAGAAGAGGCCGAGCTGTGATGAACCACAGAGGGCTCACTGTAGTTTTGTAATGGACTATCTGGCTCTAGCTGGGCTGCTAGGGGTAGACATGGTGGCATATAAATCCATTCAGGCATAGTCTATAGCTAAAAGCTATTCTACTGGCTCTATTTCTGTGCAGTTGTGACAAAGCTATATGTGGATGCTCTCGGGAACCTTCACAGTGGATTATGCTGATTTCTACTTGAATGCTAAGCTACTAAAGCCTGCAAAATCCATTGATGTCTTTCCAAAGCTATAGACCCAACAAGTCTAAGAATTAACAATTTTTCAGTACTTTTCATCTCTGTAAAAGCTTGAATCCATGACCTTTGAGGCACTAAGCAAGGCAAACCGCTGGCTAATAGAAATGTGTCATCCCATTTTACAGGTGGGAAAGCAAATTCATTGATGACTTGCTGAAGGTCCCAAGTAAAGGGGAAAGTAATGTCAGTGAGACTCACGTGGCACAAAACCAGACACTTCTTTGGTTGCATAATAATATCAGGTCCTGCCTCACAAGGATTCAGCAAGGATCTTTAATGGACCAAAGTAGCAACATAAACCTACCGTGACTGCTGTCCAGAAAGAGTGGGCATTACCTCTGCAAGAACCTGGATGAATGTGCTCTTACCTGAAAAGGGTGTCACAGGGTAGCTTGAGCCATCTAACCAGATGTGTCTTCCCCACCCCTGTAGCTAGCACATGGCAGTGTGAGATCCAATGGCTATGTAGTAGAAAAGAAGAGAAGGAAGGAGCAACCTGGGAAATAAAAGGTCTATTTATTCTATCTAGGAAAAATAGAAGGTGCTTTGGATTGCAGAAGAGGAAAGTGTATCAGTACAAAAAAGGAACGGAGAAGGTGAAAAGAGAAATCATAGAAGCGGGGAAAAATTATCCAGAGACCCACATTGCAGGGATTCATTTATACTTGTGCAAAGTGGGAGGCCATTGCACTCAGTGGATTTGCAGACAAGGGAAGGACAATCATCTCCACTGCAAGAGGGACTCAGACTCAGTCTCCCATAGAGGGAATTTGAACTGGAATGGCTAAAAGAATATGAACAGGAGGATGAGAGTGCTGAAAGAGTGCACTGTGGTTATACAGTGTTTGTGATTTATTTTGGGACATATTCAGCATCACAGGAGAGACCCTGGCTTGCAGAAGATAAAAACATTCTGGCCAAGAAGTTTTAGTTAAGCAGGAAAGCATGGTAAGCAGAAGCCATATACCCTAAGCACAACTGAATTATCTTTTAGTTCATACATATGCTCGCATTTAATTAAGTTATGATATTGCCAAGCCTTTGGCATACTGCCAGCTGTATAAACATTACTGGCATAGATATTCTGTAATTCTATTACAGACTTATTAATTCAAATGGAGGAGCAGGCAGGCATGAATCCAGCTAGAAATTTCCACTGAAAACTACCCATAGGTTAGACAGAGACATACAACGTGCCAAGGTGGAAGAGTCTAACAGCAGCAGCTTCAGTCACAAGAGCCACCCAAGGTCTATGCCCATCTTGTTAGTGTATTAGCAGTCAGACAGCCAAGTCTGTCTTGTATCAGCACAGACTCATGATCAGACCCCACGTACAAGAACACCATTGTCTGAGTTTGAATGAGCTGCTGTTGGATTATTAAGTTTCTCATTGGTAGGATTCAATTATTCCTGTATTATTTGTGTAAGAGTAATGCAGAGAGGCTCCAGCTGAGACCAGGCTTCCATTTAACAAAGTACTGGGAGACAGCTTCTTTCTGAGAAGGAGCTTGCAGTTTTAGCCAATGATATGCAGACAGAGGGGAAACAGAGGCATCAAGAAGTGATTTTATTATAGTTGCATGGAAATACAGCCAACAGGCAGAGGCTATTTCTAAGTGACGCTTTTATATTAGTGCATATCCAGTTGAAATATAACCACATGCCCTTTCTTGATTAAAATAGAAGCAAGGCCATATTAGGCCTATAACATAAACAAAAAGTCATACAGAGTCATAGACTGTTTGGGGTTGGAAGGGGCCTCTAGA
>NW_009709369.1:0-2326 GCF_000703405.1 Apaloderma vittatum
GCAAGGCGGAGAGAGGAGGAGAAGGGGCGATACAGCCGCCAAAGCTGCCCCCGCGCCGGGCACCGGGGACGTGGCTACAGCAGCGGGGAAGGGACCTTGCAAAATAAGCCTTTCGTGGCGAAGCGCTTTTTGACGAACGCCCCACTCCCCCCTGGAGCATCAGCCGCGGCGGGCGCTGGGCGCCCGGCTCGTAGCTGCCTCCGCCCGGCCCCAGGTTCGCAGGGGTAGCCGAAGCCACCCGTAAGGCAAGCAGCCCTTCGTCCTGCCCCCGCTTCCAGTGTCGTTTTAATTAATACTTACTTAGAGAGGCGTCCCGAGGTGTTTCGAGATTAACTAACAAACCCGGGACAAAGGCACAATTGTCTCGGTGCTTCTTTTCTTCTCAAGATCCTGGCAGGCTTCCAGCATTAGAGCAGTAGGAAACGGGGATTACGGTTTTTCAGTCTCATTTGAAAGGCACTTCGCTGCTTTTCTGCATCTGAATATGTGCCTCTCTCCTCCGCTCCCCTTATCCACACAGACCACGAGACAACCGAGCCCTGACCCAATATCCTATGACTGATACTGAGCAACAACAGAAACAGGAATGCAGATGCAGTGAGGAGAACGACGAGGCCAAAAAAACCGCTTTGGCAAGTCACCTGGAAATGAAGTGTGTCAAAGCACAGGCATGCGTGACGCGTAACAGGCACTGCACAGAGCCGGGTGGGATCCATGAACTTTCTCACCACGGTTCTGCAGTGCCTCACAACTTGAACGGACCTCTGCAAGCTCTGTAACTATTCTGCAAGCTGCAAATAGGAATTCTAACTGCAAAGCCAGGACGGCCTGCCAAACAGGTTGGCTAAAGGCTCTGTTGAAGCTGCGTGCCTGTAACACAGCCATAGTAGACAAGTAATTTTTTTTCTGTCTTTTTCCCCGCAGAACAACTGAAGTTCACGTTTATTGCGTGCTGGAAATAGGCAATGTGCTCAGAGAAAAGAGATCCAGTGGGTTACAGGGGCAGGGAACATTTTGAACCTGGGGGAAGATACAGCTGGGAACATATATATCTGAGCCCAGCATCTCTCCTGCTTGTTTTACACCAGTTAAGCTTCAGTTTCATAATAATCATCTACTGACTGAAATCAGAGAAAATTCTTTCTGCTGTGCTTTGTTCAGGACACCTCAGACGTCCTAGCAATATTTCAGTTGTCAGTGCTGTTGCAGTTTATTTAAATGGATTTACTTGCTGCGGGTGTTGTTCAAATAATCTTCAGTCTAATTGAGAGGCTTCCAGAGAGAGTTTGTGCTTTCCCCAGCTAATGAGAGTTTTCAGCATCATAGGAGCAGTTTTTGCAGGCCTTGGGGCACTCTCCTGGGGGAAGCAGATGTGCAGCACGTAGCTGTTTTCCATGCGGACCAGATGATGTGATGCTATCTATACATCACGCTCTGCACACCACGTAGCTTCCAAAGAGCAAGCGACTTCAATTCCAGTATATAGACCTCTGCTTTTACTACCAAAGAAAGTTTGGACTCTAAAAATGGAGAAAAATTAAGGAAACTGAGCTTTTCAGTGAGAGCTTTATTACCTTCAGTAACAGTTCCCAAAAGCAGTTCAGATACAGCAATCACAGCATTAGCCTCAGGTATACCAAGTCCACAGCCAGCATCAGGCAGTGATGAAATAAAGTAGCTACCCTCTTCTCGGTACTTAATTTCCATTTAGTCTCCTTAAGCTTCCTCCGCAGTTAGCGAAAAGACCTAGGTTTTTTTTTCAGTGTCCTCCTGATCTCAGTTGCCTCTCTCCCTCTGGTGACTGCAAAGGGAGAGCAGGTGCCTAGCGTCCTCCCTTTGCCCTGCCTATTAAAGCCCGCACTTCATATCCTTTTAACAGCTTGCTGATGTGCTGGGAGTTCAGGAACACTTAAGCACTCGTATATCCCCGTGGAAATAGGCACTCAAGTCTATGATTAGCTGCTCAGCTTCCTGTGTTCGAAACGGTTTGTCTTTCCTAGCTTCAGAGCGTAATTAAAACCCGCTGCCAACAAGGCTTCCTGCCGCTTTATAAAATACGCGCCTGCAATAAACCACTTTTAAACCGGAAAGGATATGATCTGCGGCCAGGCTTTATTACAACTCCCCTGCTAATAACAGGGGAAACCCTGGGATCCGGCGGCTGGGAGAGCTCTGACAAGCGGCAAACCCAGCCTTCGGTACCGTGTTCCTTGGGTTCCCGAGTAATACGACACTGAAGCCTGGGTTTGCCCTTTGCGTGTTGCCCTTATTTACTTATTTCCCTGTTGCCATTTTAACTTGATTCGGCAGAACCACCCGGCTCAGC
>NW_009709370.1:0-11553 GCF_000703405.1 Apaloderma vittatum
GCTCACTGCAGGGGGGTTGGACTAGCTGACCCTTGGAGGTCCTTTCCAACCCACCACTTTCTATAGCTCTATGAAAAATGCACGTGGTTTTCATGTTGTGAGGTAGTTTCCTGGCAGGCTCACAGGAGTGAGAGGTGAGTGAGATCCATCACTGCCAATGGACCAACTTCCTAACAGCCCTCCATGGCACTAACGTAACACCAAGAAAGACTGACCAAATGTCACGCTAATGAGAACTGGCCAGCCTCAACACTAGTTGAGATCATCAGCCTAGCCATGCAAGAAGCCTTCCTTTAGCTATGACAGCCTGCTGGTTCTTGCCTGTTATTTATTTGAGTTTGGGTAACTCATGGGTTTCAGAATATTATTCAGCTCGTTCCTGATGGGACACTCCAAGGAAGGAGAAACACGTGAATAGCAGCAAGTCATTTCAGGGAAAAGTTTTGTCTCCTAAAAGCAGAACTAAATAGCCTTGGTTAGAACTTGGCTGCCACAGAAGGAAATGGAGATCTAATAGGATGACAGAAACTATCTCCAGCATATGAATTTAAGCTCCGTGGACTGTTTGCTTTGTTCTTTGGCCTGATTCCTAAAACATGTGTAACCATATTGTTGTGGTTCAAGCTGACTGGGACAAAAAACACACAGTCTCCAGCTCGCTCCTTCCCCCACCTCCATTTCCACAGGGTTGTGGAGGGAGAAAATTCAACTATAAAGGCTCAAGGATTGAGATTAAGGACAGGGAGGGCAATAATCTACCATTTAAGATCATAGGTAAAAAAACAGACAGACCTGAGGAGAAAACATAGATTTAACTTAACTGCACCATTTACAGAAGCAAGATAGAAGAATACACAAATAAATACAACTTGATCTTAAATACACTCTCTCCCTGCCTCCCCTCTCTTCCCAGCTACCTCCTCCCTCCCCGCATCGGTGCATGGGGGGACAAGGGGTGGGGTGTGTGGTCCCTTTGGCCACTTCTCAGTGTCCATGGCAGCTCCTTCTTGAGAAAGAGGGCGCCTCACAGTCTCTCCTTCCTGCTGCGTGGTGTTCACCTCACGGGAGGCAATCCTCTTCCTCCTCGGGAGGCTCTCAGGGCCATAGATTTCTCCCCTGATGATGCTCGGTCTCTCTCCCCTCTGGCACGTGGCTGTGCCCGTACCGACGCATCCTGGACGTTCTTGCCACCATCCGTTCCCTCGGCTGGCAGGCAGTCACCTTCCTGCCATCTCAGCCACCACGGGGCTCCAGGGAGAGGTTTTGCTCCAGCTGCCTTCTGCCCCTCCTGCTCCAGGACCCTTCTCTCCCTCTTTCTTCTCAGGACTACCCTCCTTTGTCCTCCTCTCACCTCCCCCTTCTCCAACAGAAGAACTCGCCAACATTAAAGACAGAGCAGCTCCACAGAAGATGAAACCGAAAGAGAAAGAACACTGGGGTCGCCTCTTAAATACCTGATGGCAGAGGCGCTGACTGTCCCTGCCCCGGCCAGAGGCAGGTCCCACTCCTGCCTGGGGCGGCACTGCATAATTTTGTCGTGCAACGTCAGCACGCATTTTTTTTTCTATTTTTTAAAAAAGCAGACTTTCCTTGCTTTAGTCAGCAGAGGGAGCTATGTCACTTACTTATGTAAGACTTTAGCGGTTTGTGCTTCGAGTGGCCCCCCCACACACACCTTTTCCAGTGCACATGAACTAGAATAAGTCTGATGCCTTAAAATTACTTTAAAAGGCTCTGGCACAGTGGCAGCACATAAACAGTTTGACAAGCTGTTACGAGTTAGAAATAGGGTACCTTTCCTAGGTTTTTCATTTGAAATTAAGCATGCCAAATATTACTAGAAGCCTATATTCTGCATTACTTAAACAAAGAACATTGTATTTTGATGCAAGTCTTTAGACAAAAGTCTTCTAACTGGAAAACGTGCGTTTGAAGCAGTTGTAGCTTAGAGGCAAACAAAAATAACAGGTGAGAACCAAAGGTTGTGTTGAATCTTACGCCTGTCGGTCGAGTTGCACAATGTGTATTGCAAAAAAAGTCTTCAGCAGAAGGGTTGTGGATTTCTTGGTTGGTTGGTTGGTTGGCTTTGTCACAAATCTGTCACAAATTACAGCGCGAAATGCACCTCCTCCCCTGAGCAACCCATAGCACGGATCCTGAGGGCGACGAGTTGCGCGGGTGAGCTCTCCAGCCCCTCTACACTTGCAGGGTCCTCTGCAGACCCATTTGTAAGACTAAAGAATAACCGCAGTCTTAAGTGTCCTCTTTATTCCGGTGTGATCTGTGGGGTCCTTGCCCTCTCTTCTGACACTCTTAGGACTTCGATCAGCATGATAATGAGGTCACAGAACCCCGCCGGCCAGGGCGTATCCCACTCCTGGGGACTAAGGAGGGCAGCTGCAGGATAAGCTCCGGAGAAGCAGCGCCATTTCCACTATGAAAGTAATTTTGTTTGTCTTTTTATTCCTCTTAACTTCTGCAGAGATTAGAGTATCTATTTCGCCTAATGGTATGTTCTAATCAAAACTTTATTCTGGTAAAAAATATTACAGAGCTTACAGTCTGCTTGATATATATATATCTATATCTATAAAGGAGAAAGTATTTCTTCCTCTCATTATTTTTAGTTAAATGATGTTTTTCCTCAGAGAGCTTAGTAAGGCCATTCCTTCCCTCTGTTGTTTTGAAAACATACTCTACAGCATGACTTGCTCGTCTGTGTGCAGGTGCAAAAAAAGCATGTAGGAGGCAAAAGTGCATTAATTTAGCCCAATCAGAGTGTAATCATTAGAGTTCATAACACCACAGAGAAGAGCATCTCTGCTCACAGTTCTGTAAAACAAGCAAGGAGTTAAACTGAGAGTTGAACAGGGTTTGTTCCAGAGCTTTCTAACAGCGCAGTGACACTCAATCCTGCAGACAAGCAACAGAGTTCAGTCACTAGGACTTCCAAAACCCTGATGTTGAAATACTCTCAACTGTTTCCTTTATGGGTTCAGCTCAGATTCATTGTGTCACAAAAGGAAACTAAAAAAAATAAAATAAAAATAGTTTCAAATGGTAAAAAAAGTGCTGTTGGTTTCCTGACCATTGCAGCTATTATCTCACACTCCAGAACCAAGACTTGAATATTGTTTTCTTAGCATACCTAACTTTTGTCCTGGCTGAGAAACGTTCTGACTGGCGTGCTGTGCTGTGAAAGCTGTGGATTAGAGCAAAGCGAGCACCTTACGCAGCAGACAGTTCCTGAGTGTCAGCATATGTATATAGCTGTTGTGAACAGGCCATACTTAGAAATACAGTGTCATATGACTATTGAGATCTTAATTAAATTGTAACAGCATTTTTAAAAAGTAAACGGTATTGCTTTGTAATTTATTAAACTAGTTTTAGTCACTTGTTGCAGTAAACATTTTGTAGCCTGTCAAATTTTTATCAAGTACATCTAAAAAATAAAAACCCACACATATGTTTGCCTAGGAAGTTATTGACTAGGTATTTTCTGGATTCCTATAAAGTAGCGCTACCTGGAGATTATTTGGAAGAGGGGATGGAAGAAGGTGATGACAATGAAATACAGACTACTGTTGAACCAAGTCCTGGTAAGAAGATTATAGAAACTGGTAAAATTAAGTTGCAAAGTATAGATACTCTGCACTTCCAGATCCAGGCATTGAAAATTTTATGTGAAGTGGAATTATCCCTTCTATATAATGTCAGTTTCATGTTTGCAATCCCTGCTCATAATACTGTTTCACAGAGCCACTGTCTCCACACAAACCAAGTGGTGCATAAATTCACACAAATTCAGTGGGAAGTTTCTAATAAGAGGATTGGGTAAATGCATCTGTTAGCCACATCCTTTAAACAGAGCCCCGTTCTTTGATCATGCAATGGCATGCCTGGTACTCATAGATGGGACAGAAATGAAAAGCCTGCCTGTGGCAGGGCAGAGGAAAAAGCAGACTATAGAACATCTCAAGGATGAAGTCAACTTGGCTCCTTTTCTGGCAATGTTTGAATTTTTTTTATAGGATTTGGTAGCAGCTTTTTATTGGTTACAAAACCTAAGCCCATATACAAAATTAGGAACACAATTAGATGCCTCTTTGAAAGAACATTTTAGTCTATTTTAACTGATAGTTTAAAAAAATAATAAAAACTGCAATTTTAAACACTGTTCTGAAAACGTAAAAGTGCAGCAATAGACTTGGTTTCCTTTATTAACTATGAAATGGTGCAATCCCAATCAAAAGCTGATAAGGTCACAACAGAAAGAACTGAGCAAACACTTTATCCTGCTGTACCCAGTTTTCTGATGTTCACTTTAACACAAGAGCATTATAACGTTAAAAAACAGAATTATAAAACACCTCTGTAAGGAAATTATTTTAGTTTACTGTTTTCTTCCTCTAGTGGATCAGGAAGCGAAAGATGGAAAAAGGAACTGTGCTGTATTATTCAGTCCTTGAACTAACCACATTCAAAATTTTTACTATTCATTTATAAGCAGACTGTAGACTGGAAACAAAAAAGGTTATGAATAAAAAAAATAGAGGAAGAAATATGTTGCATGTGGCCTTCACAACACTCATTTCAATCGCACTTTAAGTACCTGCAAAATAGTGCAATCCAGATGTTCAAGAATAGAATGGTTGATTTCTCTGTAAAAATGACTGCATTTAATGAGCACAAATCAGTTAAAGCACAACCAGGTAGTTTGAAATCCATCCCTTTCACTTGGATGTGACTCTTTTGTGTGAACACTCTCACTTCGCTCTTTGGAAAATACCTGACATATAGCAAAGATAGTTTAATTTAATACACATTCATTAGGAAATTTCTGCAAGGACTTCTGTATCCCAGCTTGATGATGGAGAGGATTTGTTAGAGTATTCAGAATTTGCAGGAGAAATCTAAGCAGCAGAAGACACCATTTAAGCAGTATGAAACTTCATACAGCGCCAAAGTACTAGCGAGGTCCAGAGAGAAGAGCCTGGTGCACATATCAGGCACCCAGGCATCTCAAACTGTATCTTGTGTTGCATTTATTGCATAGCTGTTCTAAGAACAAGGCAAATTGTATGAGAGGTTAGCCAAAGAAATCTGAAATTAGTCTCAAAACTACCTAACAAAACTACGGAATGATAGATGAGAAAGAAGAATGAATGTCTCACTGCCCTCCCATGTTTTAACAAAATAATCTGATTGACATAATTTGACTGATGAGTAATCAGATCCCATAGGTACCTGCTTCACTTCACCATGTTTCAAAAATCCTCTTACCCTGTCTACTGCTCCCTGGTGTCCTTGTGACCAAGAATGTGGTTTACAGTTCATATTTAAAGAGAGGCCATATCTGAATTAATGGCAGAAAATAAGTAAAGCCACAGTGTCTGTCAACACACATGGCACCACACGCAGATTGACATAGTCTCTGAATCATTTTTTTAAAGACATTTCTGTTACAATTTAGACTTAACAATTGAGAATTATGAAAATGGACTATAATAGTAGTGTATTTTTTTGCTGAGTAATTAACTGCATGTAGGAAGTGACATAGTGGTGCTAGCTGTTACACTCACCAACTCTGCTAGGAAGCATGAAAGGTGATCTCGTGTAAAATCTGCTTACCCATCCACACCACCACAGGCAAATGATGCACTGCCTTCCATACATGGCCATCAAAATTCAAATGTGGTTCTGGAAAATGCTTCTGCAAAAAAATAGCTCCACTTTAAAATTTATACAAGAAATGTGATTTTTGCAAGCAATTAGTTTCTACTCCTAAGAGACTCACTCTGCACAGCTTCAGCTTCATTATTACTGCTTGCAGCGGAGTTCATCTTTGACAAAGGAGAGGAAAAGGAGAATTCTCAGGAAGAGGATGCACTAGGTAACACCTATTGGATGTTTTCACTGGGGTTTCCTGTATTATACTATCACAATAACAAAATCTGTTTTGACATGCTGATCTGGCATGACTTTCCCAGTTTCACTGAGCTAAAGACCAGGTGTTCCTTTGCTATTTGTGTGTTCATAACATAGTAATTTCAAGCTTTTAATCACCACAGAATTGCAAAGTACTAGAGAATAAAACATATAGCGTTTTTGGGGGAGTTTGGTTTTAGTTGGTTTTTTTTTTCCTTTAAAGAAAGCAGTTCTTAGGACTCTTCAAATATTTTTGCTTGTAAATTACGTTAATTTCTAATTCTTCTGGCTTGTAGACTTTTGATAATGAAGCAGGTTTCCTAGGCATGCTTCCTTCCCTTCCCTTTCATCTCAGACATTGAACTTTCTGATTTTTCTTTCTCAGTTTTACCTTAGGAATAATCTTTGTCGCTGTTCATTTTTTCCTTCCAGAATCCATATTTGGACCCCATTACCTCAGCACTCCCACACAGAGACACAGTGAAGAACCAGCTTTGCATGGTATGGTAGAAGATTCAACAAAAGATTAAATATAAGTTCAGTTCATCTAACTAGACAGTATAAGAACAACAGCAATTTTAAATTTGACGTGCAAAAACGAAATGAAAAAGAAATTGGAAACCAAGAGGCTTTGTCACATCATCATCTGAGAACCACAGAAAAACTAAAAATCATTAGGCAAGCTCTGTATTTGAGACACAACACTTATTAGCAGACAAACAAAAAAACTGAAGTCCCTGGACAGTGAAACTTAGCAGGAGCCAAAGGAGCAATCTATAGAAAAAATAATGCAAATAAGGACTTTGAATCTGAAAACATGCTTCCATCCCAAAACTTTGAAGAATGTTTTAGTTTGTGTATCTCTAGTTTACACCTAGTTTATTCTAGTTTATTACACCTTTGCAGCTGAGAGAAAATGTTAAACATATTCACAAATACGTGGATGAGGTTAAGTTTCCACTGACCTTAATTGGAGACATGTATTTGCATAAAAAAATTTGTGTGTAAAATTTGGCCTCTGAGGTTGTACGGGTTTTATCCATATCGACTCCTCAATTAAACAGCAGTATATGCTTTCTGCATCTGTGGCAAATTAAAGTAGCTTGCTTCTGTTTCTGAATAGCTGAAAAAAATACATCAACCTCATTTCATTTTCTAACAAAAGGCTAATAAAAACATTTCTATATACCAAACTGTGAGGAAATAATTTATCTTAAAAGGTCTATTAGTTTGTTGTGAGTTTGCATATAGGATCATAAAAGGTGAAATAAAATGTTATTGCTTAAAAGTAAGGATTTCCTTGTTTAATATTGGAGTATTACTGTATCTTCATTTTCCAGATCTAAGAGACAAATTTAGGAATGTTTATGAGGATGTCTCTGAAAGTAACAGAAAAGAACAAACAGGAAGTTTCACCTTGATAGATAAAAGTAGCTTTATGACTGGTTTGGAACCCTTTTTGTCTGAGCACTAGTCACCATTGGAAAATATAGAGTGCTAAAACCAAAAGATCTGATTAGTACTGCTTATTAGAATAAACTGCACCTCCGAAATTTAACAAGACCTAAAAGAAGCTGAGGGGGTCTTAGATCTACATCAACTAAAGCAAAACCATGATACATAATAGGTGTAAAAGCGGTAAAAAAATCTTTAAAAATTAAAAGTTAGGAGTGACTAGCTCGCTGGAGACAGCTCTGAACTTCATTTCTTTTCACAAGCAAAATGAGTAGCAATGTCTCAATGGTACGTTGTAGTATTCACACATCAATTGTTTCAAATCTGTTTAGAATGGGCCACTTCTTGCAAAGGATTTATAATCACACCTGTGTCTCTTGATAGAAAATAATTATCAACGTTTTAAAATAACAGATGGAAATGAAGAAGAGAATTTTTTTAAAAAAAAGAAAATTTACATCAAAGATATTTTTATCATCAAACAAGAACAAAATTAAGTTCCTGATCTCAGTGACATCAGGCAGCATATTTTTCCAAGAAATGCCAAATAAGAACATAGAATAGCAATCTTGATGGGTTTTGCACACAGGAAATTAGGAGTATGGAGTTTTCATGGTTCCATGGATGCTTAAGACCACCCTATCTCCTTAGAGGTAAAAAAATTGGTTTCCATTAAACTCAAGTTAGTAGCATGTCCACAGTCACTGGGACCTGCTAAACTTATGTCAGAATTACCCTTTAACATGGATATAAATCACGTCTAGAAAGACTGGGAGATGTGCTATGGGCCAATTAATTGGAAACTAAATGGATTTGGGTTCACAGAACTAGTTCTTTTATTAAGAAGCGCATTGTTGTTGTTGTTGTTATTGTTATTCTCAAATAACACTGATATATTCCATTTCTATGCATGTCAGTTTGTCCAGCACATTACCTGTGTGCATGCTAGTGGTGTGCTGTGCTTTACCATTGCAGGGTCAGACAACACGGATTTGCCTCAAAGCAAGGGTACTCAAGAAACCAGCCGAGAAGTTTTTAAAGTAAACGTAGTTTTTGTTTTGTCATGTATAACTCTTGCCTGCTCCTTAATATTTATGGTCAGCTATTGTACGGCTTTCATCAAGGACAGAATGGCAGAAAGGTAAGTTTTCCAGCCAGATGCTGTGCTTTATTTAATTATTTGGATAGTAAAGTAAGGTCTGCTCCAAACATAGCATTAAAGACTATGCAAAAATATGATAAAAGGTCAGAAAGGCTGTACACACATACAGTTAATTTGCTTACTTTTGCCCCTGCAAATGAAAAGTGAAGGTAGAAATTATATAAAAAAAATGGAAAACTATATTATTACCAAGAGCACATACACTAAACATTTCCTTATAAGTTGAGATGCTCCAATTTTTCAGTTGAAATCTTAAAAAAAAGCAACAAAGCCAAAACAACAAAATAGTGAAAAAAAGGTTCAGTAATTCATTACCCATTTTTCAGCAGTACCTGTTAAGTTCCTTTTAGATTCCTCTGGGTGGAATAACATAATAATTTCTGGTTTGTGTTTTAGAAATTGTTTTGGTCACTCATATGAACACCAGAGACTGACTTCTGCATCTTACTTAGACCCTATGGACGAAGATCCTGATTCTTCAGTTTCCGGAGCTGCAGAAAGCAGCCAGTGGGTTAAGAAAATGGCATCAGACCTACGGACTGCAAAGAAAAGCACAAAATCAGACACATTACCTACGATAACTTCTGTAGCTGATATGCCAAAAATTATTCATGTGTCAAGTCAAAGCAGTCCTCCAGAAAACTGAAATGGAGACTACAGATAAATGGAATCTCACTGACCGCAACTAACAAGCTCTCTAACCAGATGCTGGTGTTATGCACAACTGCACAACTACGTTTATATAAACAATATTTGCGAGTCATTGAGTTTGTGACTTCAAATTTCACAGCAGTACATAATAAACTTTACATTTTGATGAGAGAGTGACAGTAATTCAAATTGGACCACAAATATCTGCAGGCAAACTTTAACTGCTTCAGAATCAAGCACCCGCTTACACAACCAGGGCCAGCAGAGAGCTCCACATTATTCCTCAAGCTAGAACAGGAACAGCAGAAACATAACGACTTCTTGAAATGCATGCAGGAGATCCAGCATTCGTGGCACACACTGCATCGCAATGCAGTGATGAGTTTCTGAACAGTAATTACTGTTTAATGTAGGAAATTTTTTTGGCAGTAATCAATTTTTATTTTTTAAAAAATACCATTTGAGGGGGAAATTTATGTGAGCATATGTGCATTTTGGAATGTTTGTGTATATCCACAGAATGTTTGTGTATCATCCCCTTCTGCATTCGTTTGCATACAGTATTATGTAAACATGTATTTTTAAAAGAAAAAACAGGTCTCTTCGCAGAGAGAACACAATTTTTCTGATTCCTATGTTTTTTGCACAATGCCTAAAACTCAGAATATCATACAGGTTTTTGTCTTTCCCAGAGAGAAGCAACAATTCTTCAGATGACACTACTCCATCTCAGAGAAGGAAAGTGCAGTGAGAAGCACAGGGTTGGAAGCAGAGACTGGTCTATAGTTTTAAGCACTGGGTCACCAAAAACCAGGGATCCAGACTACAATCAAAATATATTGTCTTCAAGGTCATGCAACTGATTTAGAAAAATTGCTTGGCCATGGTCTTCTGAATCCAGGTCAAAAGCCAGGAATCCTTCCATTAAATCTCAGGGTCCTGTACACAGAAGCAGCTGTAAAGATCCAAGTTTTGAAAATGGTTTATCACAGAATTATAGAAAGTGTTGAGTTGGAAAGGACCTCCAAAGGTCATCTAGTCCAGCCCCCCTGCAGTGAGCAGGGACATCTTTAAGTAGATGAGGTTGCCCAGAGCCCCATCCAGCCTGACCTTGAATGTCTCCACGGATGGGCCTCTCCCCCCTCCCTGGGCAACCTGTGCCAGAGTTTCACCAGCCTATTAAAAAGTTTCTTCCTTACACCGGGTCTGAATCTACCCTCTTTTAGTTTAAAACCATTACTCCTTGTTCTACTCTTACAGACCCTATTTTATACATCTATATATGCACTTATATATCTATACGTACACTTATATATCTATATATGCACACACAGATGCATATATAGACATAGATATATGTGTATAGATACATGTGTATGGATAGATATACGTGTTGCCTTAAACTTTTAAATTGTAATGCAGAAATCCAAGACTTCTCTTTCCTCATTCTTTTATACTGGTATAGAGTTATTATCTTCTTTGGCACCCAACGGAGCAAATTTCCTTTTCCATACCCGTTACTGGACAGCAGGGGAAGGTTGCATTAGCAGCCCAGTTTCTTCATTCTTTTTTTTTTTTTTTGCTATTATTTTCATGTTTTCCATGTTTTGAAATTGTCCTTGGCAATCTGAAACTGAAGTTTTGCCCTGGGGGTGATACTCAGGCTGAACCCACCTGTACAGCTGACAGTGTCGAAGACACAGCCTGCCACAATTAACAGGAAAGCATGCAGAACAGCATGTTAAACATGATGGTGAACCTTCCCGGTCAATTCATGTCGTGAATAACAAGTGCAGTTTTGATCCCTTACTCTTAAAAGCAAGAGCCAAAACCAGAGAATTTTCAAGGCAGGACAACGAGGATCATCAGAAGAACGGAATTATTCCACACCATTGTCCTGGGTTTAGCTAAAAAAAAAACAGTTCTGTTTAGTGATTTTTACTTTCCAGTTTAGTCTCTTCTCAAAGGCTGCACTTTCTGAAGTCAGCAGCATGTTTTTGCAGACAGTGTGTGCTACTGCCAGTGATAACATCTGTTGTTTGCAGTTACTGCCTGGGACTGGGATGCAGAAAGGCTCTTGCTGATACTTATTCCTGTAGTGACCAAGGCCACTGCTGGCTCTTGTGTGCCACACTGGGGGTGCTGGGTAGTGAGAGGGGTCACAAGGAAGTAAAAGCTGGTACCTCTGGGGGGTAATAGACAGGACAGATGACCAACGAGAGTATTCTATCCCATATACGTCATATTTAGTTTAAATGAAGCGATCACGAGAGTTTTTTCCCTTTTCTTCTTTGCCCTTTTCTGCAATGGCCGGTGTCCAGAGAGGACTCCATCTGACCTCCTGCTTTTGATCC
>NW_009709370.1:11575-11789 GCF_000703405.1 Apaloderma vittatum
CCCCCTGTATCCGGCCCCCACCACCGCTGAGCCTGGGGCTGCCCCAGTGCCTCCTGCTCTGCAGCATCAGTGGGGATTGATATCGGGGGAGGGAGTCGGGCTAGTATCTATAGCTGTATATATAGTTCTTTAATTTTATCATTTCACTATTATTTCTGTTTCCTTAAAGCTGTTCTAGTTTGGTTTTTTTCTTCTCTAACTCAAAAGTCTCTCT
>NW_009709371.1:0-6936 GCF_000703405.1 Apaloderma vittatum
CAGGGCCTCGAGCCCGAGAAGCCGAGCATCCCGGGCTGCCCGCCCCGGCACAGCGGCGACCCGCGTCCTGCCCTCCTCCCTCTCCGCCTGGGGGTGGGAGCTGGTCTCTTCAAGACTGCTGCAAGCCCTTGCACAAACCCTCCTCCCACATGTCACGTTAAAGGGTCTATTGAGACACTTCCAGAAGTGCACGTTTTCACACTCTCGTTACAGTTGACGTCTGCCAGCAGCAGCACCCAGAGCTAATTAACAGCCCCTGTTATCAAAATATGAAACTCATTATTCCAAAGTAACTTCTTTCTTTCTGCCCAAGTACGTTGATAAAATGACACATCAGGCAATTTTTTTTCCATCCACGAGTTACACTCCATTTTCTAGGTATTTTGAGAAAGCACCATAGATTCCATTCTTTGGGAAATGTTTTTGTTTTTTTTTTGCCAGCATCAACAAAGTCCTTTCAGTTCCTACCCCAAAGGACCGATCCTGCACCACGGGCCCGTGGTCCTTCCTGATGTAGACCCTGGTGACACCCCAAACTGACCAAATGATTAGTGTCACCAAGAAGAGGCTTTTGCCCATCACCTCCTGGTTTGGACAGCGTGGTGGGGCAGAGCTGACTCACCCCAGGTTTGTTTTAATCCCAACAGCTTCATTCCTTCTCGTTTGTATGTGTGGGGAGGTCACACGCCCACCAGAAAACAGGGGTGCAGGTATAACAGTGCAATCCCCTATGGAGGCAGAAGCCTGGTTTGGGTGTTTTCTGTTTTTTGGTCTTTCTTCCTGCCACGGATAAGCTGCAGCACTGAGCCCACGGCTGCTGCTGAACAAAGCAGGCAGCTCTTTTATCTAAATTGCAAGTTCAGAACACAAGCAGGGAAACAGCTTGGCTTAAGGACTCTGAACAAGCTGCAAATTATTCTGTTTGAAAGAAATGAGCCCATTCGGAATTTTCAGTCGGACAGTTTGCTTTTTCTCTGTTACGGACCCAAAGACGCCTTTTCTCGGGTGTGGGAAAGTGGCCGAGCAAAAGGGCCGGGCTGGGTACTGGCCCAGCAGCTTTCGCAAGAGTTCACTCGGTTACCCGCGACTATTGGGACTTTAAACTCATGCTGATTAAAATAAAATAACACCATAGCAGAAGGCAGAGGGAACTCCCTTCACTCTGCAGCCCCCCAGACCTCTCTCTCTGCTGGGGACCAAAAGCACATAAACAGCCCATTTGACACTGGAAATGAGGCCAAACAGGAGGAAATCTATTCATGGCATTTTTTGGCAGCTTTTGTTTGGGGATCTGCAGGGAGGATTTCAGTGTTTACCTGCCTGGATTTGCTTTTGTTAACTCTTGTCTTGCTCTTTGTGTGGGAAAGGGAAAAGCAGCAGCACTTCAGGCTGACAGCACGGGTTTGTGTGTCCTGCAAAAAACATTAATCGGAAAGGGCTGGAATCAGCCCTTCGCCCAGCAAAGGCACCGCGTCCCCGTGGTGCCGGCTGCGGGCAGAGCTGGAGCAGGCTGGCATGGACGGACGGACACCAGGAGTCACCCGGTCCTTCGGCAGCCACGGCATCAAAACCCACGGCATCAAAACCCACGTCACCAGAGCCCGGCGCTGCCCTTGCCGGCTCGAGGGTTTTTCTGTCCGTGTGCGCGGGAGGGTGAAGGGGCCACTTGCACCCCGGGCGCCATAACCGCACTGTGACGTACATTTCTTTGTTGTCTCCTCCAAACACACTCAGAGGATTAGAGAAAGCCCAGATCCCGCAAGGGATATAAATGTTATTAAGGGAAAAATGTGTGTTTCAGCATAGACGCCCTGAAAAGTGTGCAGCCAGGAGTGCTTTAAACACCCCGCTGCAGTTATTCACAGAAAACACTTTTTATTTTCTCCCCTCTTTTTTTCCTAGCATAACTGTAGTCATCATTCAGCCTTATAACTATAATGGATGGTTGTTAGAAGCCCTCCAAACAAGCCAGCACAATAAGATACAGACAGTTAACCCACATCAATTCTCTAAGGAAATTTCATGTTGAGCCCTTTAATATGCTCTTTTTGAAATTATTCAGATAAGTCAGTGCATAGGGCACTGCTGCAGGGAAAAGATTGAACCTGGAACAAAGCAGAATGAGATTTGAAATAAGAAAAATAAAGAAAAAACACACAGGCAAGCTTCAGGTACACCTCAAAAATTCAAATGAGCTCATTTGCAGAGCTAAAAATTTCCCAGGGACTCAAGTTGATTCAAAGAGAAATGTATTTAATTTAAAACAACTCACTTCAGGGAGCTCTGCACTGGGATGAAATGTATTAAATAATTGAACAACCGGGGAGTAAGAAAGAGGGGTGGGAAAAAAGAAAAAGGAAAAAGAAGAGGAGGGAGGTACCTGGCTGTGTGCAGAGCTGGAGAGGGAACACCGGGCTGGGCACTCAGTGCCAGCCCCGCGGCCCCGGCGAGTGGTGGCCAGAGCCACCGGCACCGTCCCGGCATGTCCGCAGCCAGACCAGGGCACAGGGCAGCCCCGGGACAGCACAGCCCCGCGCCCCTCTGGGGGGGACCATCACCCGCTCAACACAGGGTTTTATGGCATTTTCTTCCAGCCTCAAAGTCAACAGAGCCTTCGCGTCCCGCGTGGCCCCGACCTGGCGTCAGTTTACTTTTCTGCTTCACTGGGTGTTTTATCGAGTGCTTAAAATAAACCAAATATACTCAGTCCTTTTTCCTCTGTGGCTCTAAGGGCAGATTAAGAGGCAGCTGGTATCAAAACACACGTACTAATAATTTTTCTGCAGCGGTTCGGATTTGGATGCGAAATGGAAACACACTCAGTGCTGGGCTGTAACGCTGCTGGCTATGCAAACGGCAATTAAAACCTGCAGCCAAACTACATAAATCCACCAGAGATGGGACAACAGCCATTAAAGGGGAAAAATGACAAGAAACTGCAGTCCATTTGCATTTTTGAAGAGTAATTTTGCGCAGGCTGCAGTTGTTCCAAGTGAAACGTAACTGGAAAGTGCTGTTCCGCTGCACCGAGGGCACGTCCCAAGCGCAGGGGGTGGCTCCGAGCTGGTGCCGAGCACAGAACCACAAATTGTGAGACTTGCAAAGAGAAGCGAAGCAGGGATGGGAACAGGCAGAAGAGGGTGTGCGACATTACCAGCCTCAACAGCAGATGCTGAAGCAGCCAGTTTTTAATAAACTGGTGAAGGAATCGATAGTGGCTCTCCATTGTGTCAACAGGCCAAGAAACATCTGCTCCTCTCCGAGGCAAACGCACCTCGTGGAAATTGTATTGATTACATGAACACGGGCTAATGAGAGGCAGTGGCACCAATGAAGGCAGTTAATTGCTTATTGCGCTTTCCTTTGCTAGTCCCTGGTGATTTTTTCACCCATGAATAATTCAACAGCCACTGACACATAAGTAATATCTCCTGATTTGCATTGAGCACCATTCGTTAGGAGGAGGATGTGAACCTCACCTATGCACCAGCTAATGCCAAGGAAAGGAACCCCCCCTGGCTCTTGCTGGGACCCAGGGGCAGGACCCAGGGGCACGACTGGGGATCCCATCCAGCCTCCCCAGACTCAGAGACCCCCAGCATGGCAGGGATGGGGCCAGGCCTCTCACAATCCACCTTATTTCCAGCATCAGCCTTTTGGCATTGTAAATCACTGAGCCCCACGCAGCGCTGATAATCAGATTTACCGATGGAGCTCCTCTGTCTCAGAGAACCAACAAATCCCTTTTAATCCCTTTCTTAAATTCTTTCTTACAAGTGCTTACAACAGAGTTTATCTTTCAGCTTTGGGTCTAACTCTGGTTTCCAGATGTGTTTTCTTTTCACAGTTTCTAAATGACCAAAGTGGAGCATATTCTATACGTGTTATAAAAATTCCACCTCCCTCCCAGGCCATCTGCCAGCCCACGTACCCGCCGAAAGAGCAGATCCAAACCTGCAGTACCCGTGAGCCAGCCAGGCTGGGAAAGGGTCCCCGTGTGCCAGCCAGGCTGGGAAAGGCACCACCAGAGCTCAGCGGCAGCTTTGCTTCACCAGAGGGTCCGTGGAGGCAGGTTGTGCTTGAACCCTGCAAAACGGGGACATTTGAAACACCTGAGCTGCCTCCTCACCTGCCGCTGGTTCCTCAGCAAAGTGTCCCCAGGCCACCTTTTCCCCCGGAGCTGCCCTGTCTCCCCGCACTGTCCCTGTGCTCCAGGCTTGCAGCAGGATCTTCTGCCAGGACAGGGACACAGCAGCCCCACAGCTGGTCCAGGTTGTTTCCACATCTGGGAATGCTCTCCTGCATGGTAAAAAAATGCAATTTTAACCTGTGGCAAATACTGGTGACACAAAGCTGAGCAAGGGCAAGGGGAGGAACAGCCTCTCTCCTTCCCCCCAGCAGCAGATGCTCCCCGTGCCTTAGCAGTGATCTTTGCGAGTGAAGTTACAGGTGATTTAGAAACCAGTAGAGGAAAATAAATCACTCTTTTTTTTTTTTTTTTGAAGTAGGAGCTGCAATTCTTGCAACAAGCAATGAATTTGTTCTCCAGTGAACATCTCATTACATCCCAAGCTGGGTGCTGAGGCACCTTTTGGGATGGCTGCAAATTATATAAAAGCCCAGCCTGAGTCACACCAATTAATCTCCGCATCAGCAGCACCACTCACTGATTTTCCTGCCTCTTCTGCACGTGGCTTTCTCATCAACCAGCTCAGCGTGTTCCCATAGAAACCAAGCAGCACATCTCTGCAGAGTCGAGGCTTCTGGGGGTTTTAAAGTTGCCTGTACTCCACCCCTAAGACCGCTGGCAGCTGGAACTGGGGACGGCCACTGCGCCTTGGAGACTGGGCTGGGAGCGCTCCTGTGCGCAGGAGCTGGGGAGGCTGCAGGGCGCCTGCTGCCCCGATTTGCTTCTCAGGAATCTATTCCAGCCGCGGTTTCGCCTCTTGCATCTGCTGCCAGCAGGCATTTCTTTCTTCTCTGCTTGATGCGGGCTTCTAAATGGGAAGTTTTCCTGGCACTGAAGGTCGTGGTAGCGAGCCCTCGCCTTCCTTCAGGGAAGGGGCAGGAGCGGGATTGTGAGCTTTGCTGGGCACAGCTGATGAAAACCAGGGAGCAGCTCCAGGTCCAAAGCTGGCTACGGACACCTGTGCAAGGGCTGGACCTGTGCATGTCCCATCCCTGCAATATCCATGTCCCATCCCTGCAATGTCCATGTCCCATCCCTGCAATGTCCATGTCCCATCCCTGCATGACCATGTCCCGTTGCTGCACGACCTCGCTCTGCTGTGGAGACCAGCAAGGAAAGAGCCAGTCCCAGAGCCGCAGCTGATGGGAAACCTTAGATGTTTTGTTGGAGTTTAGTTTTTCCATCAAAAGCCCCTAATGTAAATATTTACGGGGAAATATTCCCATTCTGTTAGTGACGGGGCTTTGTGCAGGCTGTGTTTCTTACGGAAATACTTTAAAATCTGCTTGATGTATTCAAATAATCTCTGATGTATTCATTTAATTTGCTTTTCTTTTTTTTTTTTGCGAGTGAAACTCCTGCACATATGGCTATGCTTATGCAACTAGTTGATTAGATTTTACATTTCCATGTGTAATTTATGGTAAATTGCCCACAGATTCATTAAAAGCCCCCATCCTTTAAATATGTCCTGAATAATCTCCTCTATGCGTTTTATATAGAACAAAAATAGGGCGATTCCATACTCTAAAGGGACACCTACCGATAAGAACATGTTGCATTTGCAGTAGTTTAAAAGCAGGATATGGGAAAATGTCTTGCTGGGATTTTAAAGCCCCACTAAAAGGTATTTCAAGGCATCAATCAGTACCGAGTCAATGTACAAGAATTGCTTTAATAAATCTAAACACAAGTGTCAGGCTCAAAGTGAATTGCACATTAAATAAAATCCGATTCTTCATTGATTGTATTGATTGTTGTCATTAAGAGCGTATTTGTTACACTTCACGAGCAGGGCCCCAGAGCAAGCCCTGCAGCCGGCAGCGCCACGGAGCCGCCGGGGTGAGCGCGTGTTCCCCAGAGCCTCTGCACAAACCTCAGCCCCTGCCCGCTTCTGTCACAAGGGCCTGAAACGTTTGCTCCCACGTTTTCTTTAATCCCATTAAGCAGTTTGGGGCAGATATTCCACAAGTATATATTCTCCCAAAAAAAGCTGTTTCCCATGTGTGAGTTTGATGTGCAATAAGCTGTTCCAACGCCTGAATTATAAGGCATATGAAGCTCCTGACTGAAAAAAAAAGATGAATTTCTCAGGTGTCTCACTGATTTATTGACGGAGTGGCAATTTATAAGTCACGTCAGCAACTTCATAAGTAACACAATTAATTCTGAAGTTATCCCTGAGTTACCCAAGTCCTGTGTCACTGCTGAATACATGGTGGGTCTGAGTTATGGGCTGGCTCTGAACTGTGACTGGCTCTGAAATAAGTCACAAAGCTGAGTCATAAATCACAAGAGACGGACCCGGGCACAGCGCTGAGCCCCAAGCGTGTCGTCGCATCTCACCCCCTGCCCCGATGTACGGGCTGGTGAGGGGGCTTCTGAATTATCTCACGGTCTGTGAGTAAAGGCCGGGGTGTAAATCTGGGGGGTGCTGGGGGGGGGGCGAGGAGCCAGGGGGCTGGGAGCCCTTGGCACCCGCCGGCTGCCCAGGAGAGGGCAAAGGGGGAAACAGGCACCAGAGGAAGAGTGAAACCTGGCAGGGAGGGCACGAGCGCGGTGACAGATACACGGCTGTGAGGGGACAGTGCTGGGGAGGGACCGATGCCTGCTGGCCATGTCCCCAGGGGAGGGATGCGAGTGGAGGGTGACACCCAGGACAGGCACCGGCTCTGCTCTGCGACTCGTTAGCACGGGGCTCTGGCAACAACCCCCCCCTCGGCAGCAGAGCGGGCGCTCTCAGGAAA
>NW_009709371.1:7035-7301 GCF_000703405.1 Apaloderma vittatum
CCCGGCACACGGGGAACGGCAGGTGAGCATCACGGCCCTGCTCTCGCTCTCCTCCTGGGGTACTGACACCACGGCAAGCCCAGCTGGCACTGGCAGATATCGCAAGCTATTAATTAAGATGTCATTTACAGGCCCACTGGGTGACCTTAATTAAACTGTAAAATGGCAAACACTAATAAGAAAGATGATATCCCTGTGGGTGGTGAATCAAGCACATTAACCTCCTAGCGAGGAAGCTTTCCTTCACCTGGCGGCGGCGGGAGGGA
>NW_009709371.1:7373-11901 GCF_000703405.1 Apaloderma vittatum
AGGCCCCCGACCTCCTGCCGCCTGGCGTGGTGGGATGGATCCCTCCTGCCGAGCTCACCTTGGCAAAGGGACCGCCCCTGGACCTCTCCTCAGAGCATCAGGCACCCTTCTGAAGGGCCAAGACAGGCTCCCCTTGTCCTCTTGAGGATCTTCTGCCCCTTCGGCTCAGCTGAGATGGGCTGAGATGGAGACCACCAGAACCTGCGCCGGTGTGGCGGTGGCATACGGAGCGTTTCCGTTTGCTTCCCTCCCCGCGCAGAGCTCAGACGCTGTTACACTAAACACTCGTTTGCATCCCCAGGAGATGTCACGGGACACACATTTACGTTTGTAAACTGCAATCAAATCTAATTAAACCCAACAAAATACTGATTCGTCGGAGAGGGAACCCGCTGCCAAGTCCCATGGCCCCACCTCAAGTGAGAGTGGCTTATATTTAAGACTTCCCTCCCCGCGCAGAGCTCAGACGCTGTTACACTAAACACTCGTTTGCATCCCCAGGAGATGTCACGGGACACACATTTACGTTTGTAAACTGCAATCAAATCTAATTAAACCCAACAAAATACTGATTCGTCGGAGAGGGAACCCGCTGCCAAGTCCCATGGCCCCACCTCAAGTGAGAGTGGCTTATATTTAAGAGGCAGATTTGCTTGTTCTCTTTCATTCCCATGGCACGTCTCCAGGTCCCAGCTGCCTTTGGAGCGATGCAGGGGAGGCCGTCTGATGGCCGGAGCTTGTTCTGTCTGAGAGGCAGCTTTTCTTCAAGGACTCGCCGCGGGGACGTTACAGCATAAGGTCACATCCGTCCCTGTTCTCATTTTGTGCTGGGCCACCAGTTTCAGTTTATTTCATTAAAGCTGAATTTTATTCCAGCAAAGCAGCTAAAATATTCATTCCCAGTCTTGCCACCTCTAAGGCTCCCCCGTCCCTGAGTGCCGTCCCTAACTGCTGGCTCCAGGCAGAGCGCGGGGATGTCAGCTCTGCCGACCGAAAGGCGCTAACAGAGGGAGTCAGGGCTGCAAAAAAAAGTCGGGGTGGCAGAAACAGCTCACCCCGGGGTTAGCTGCCGTGCTGGCACGTCCTCAGCAGCACAGCGATGAGCGCAAGCAGCAAGAAAAACCCTCTCCACATGGACTCGGTGAGAAAAACACAAAGCACGTGGCTTGTGAAACACGTCACGTTGTAAATGGAGCACTGAGCGGAACCAGAGGGAAATGGTTCCAAGTGGAGCAGAAAGACCATATGTTTAAAGAGCAAATTGTTGATTTGCTCCGGGAAGGAGTGACGGGTGTTTCTAGCAGTTTAGATTTGGAAGGGGTAACTGCGGCATCAGCCGTCACCTCTGTCCTGGAAGGAACGGACCCACCGGCCCGAGCGCCCTCCTGCCTGCGCCTCCTGTCCTCGTCCACTGGTCCCATCCTACCCTCCAGCCATGGAAGTGGGGAGCAGCACCCCAGGAGAGGGGCCGGGCTGCACCCAGGAGGTGGGGGGAAGCCTCACCCCATCAGGAGCCGCCCCAGCCCCGGTGTCACTCTGGAGTGGGGACTCCGGCCAGGTGCAGGCTTTGGGCACTCAGCAGGGCAGCGGCACCAGCTCCCTGGGCAGCACGACCATGCGGGGCTGACATTGCACCTCCAGCTCAACTTGTTAACCCAGGGTTCCTTTCAAACAAAATACCACACCACTTAATTATCTTTGGCTAACCATCTGCAAATGCCACCAGTTACTGAAAAGAGGATGCAAGGCGCTGGCATCGGACTCCATGTCACCCTCGGTCAGGAGCGTCGTAAAACTGCATTAATCAACTGGCCTATCAGTCACAAAAATTGAGGGGTAATTTGTCAAAGTCACAGCCGTGCTCAATAACTGTTTGGAAATGACTAAGTAATTAATCAATAACGCATTCTCACCTTTTCATTTCCCTCGGTTTCTGCGACTTGCACAGGGGAGTGACTGGAAATTCACAGACTGAGTTGTCCGGTGGCTCTAGGATCAGCAGCTGGTGTTTACTGGGGGGTTAATTCAGCCCAGGGCCTTGGCCAGCACCCCCAGTGCCCCATCCCACTTCCCCACCAGCTCAGGGACTCTGCGACCGCTGCTGCAAAGCCAAAATGTTTTCAGCTGAATTCACCAATCCTACACGCTGTTTGGCCTGGAGGGCTGACGCAATAACTTATGCATGATCTCGGCTTTCTAATCAAAATTTCATTATTATAAATGATTGCAAAAGTTTTCATATTCTACATTTTGTCTTTGCAGAGAATTTTAAGCAAGCTTTAATTTTGTCCCTTGGTGCTGGTATGTGTAATAATCCCGCTGATCCATATTCATATTCTCCCAGCCTTGCAGCTCCTGCACAGATCTCACCACTCATGGAATCATTTTCTTAAAGAACTGAGTAGCCACAATATTTACTACTGTTACTAATGCAAGATGAGTTCAGCCCCTTTAATAATCACAGGACATGATTCCCAGTGTATTTAAATAATTGACTGACTTAAAGCTCGCTGATATGAATGCACCCACAAGTATATAATTCGATCGTTACTTGATCCCGGCTCCGTGCAGTGTATCATGTCACCCACAAATCAGTTCTGCGTCCCTCTGCCCACAGACTCGCTCCCGGTGCTCAGGCTGGGCTGGAGGCAGGGCAGGAGGGAAGAGGGGCACTGGTCAGGGCTCTCTGGAGGAGAAGGTGACGGCGAGGGAGGTGGCCAGTCCCACTCCGCAGTGAGGAAGGTGAGACCGGGGAAGGGCACATCGTCAGAAGGCAACGGGGCAGGTGCTGATTTGGCCGTCTCTGCAGGTACAGCCGTTATTAGGGATGTCTGGCTTATTCGTATTCAGGCCAACCGCCTAATATTATATTAACCTCTGCTGCTACTGATGCACACGGGAGACATTCCAGCCACGTTTCACAGGGCTCTTACACTGCCTGAGGCACCTCCTGAGCCCGCTGGGACCCCCAGCCCAGCTGCCGAACGGTGCCGAAGCTTCCCCCAGGGCCCCCAGCCCCACGAGAGGTTGTCCTGCCCACAGGGAACCGGTCGTGGCCCCTTTCAGGAGAGCAGCTCCTGCTTGAGGGCTGTGGGGCTCAGAACCTGGCGGTGGGGGAGCAGGACCCCCATCAGACGGGCAGCAAGGGATGCTGAATGGGCCAGGAGAGCAAGTGCTAGACCACAGATTGAATGTTCCTGCAAATGTCAACAAAATCATACGTGTATTTTCATTTTTACCTATTTGACCCATTAACAGAATTACAGAATTAACAGAATTACAGAATTTCTCAGTAATCCCCAGCAGATGAGCATCAAAGAAGACCTATGGTCCCAGCTAATCCCTTTATTATAAAGTAATGCTACAGAAATCAAATACCAGCAGTAAGTCTGGAGATTAACAACAAGCTGGGAAACGCACAAATTAAATTGCATCCTCCCTCCTGCTTTGCCCAAACCAACGGCTCCACTTCTGCTCTGCCCACTGCAGCCCCCCAGCAGGAAAAGGAGGTTAGGAGGCGCGTTATGACAATGAGACTCTGGTTTAATCCCTGGCACAGTCAGGAAGCAGAGCCTGCCCGGGACGAGCCGATGCCCATGCGAGCCCCCGTGTCCGAGCGCCTTTCGCCCGGGGAGGGGACAGCGTCCAGCTGCAGTGACCCTGGCAGCGTGCCTTGTGCCCGGCTCTGCTTCCATTGCACACCAGCATCCGAATGAATATTTTATTCGTTCCCCTAAGAACATCCCCACAAATGCACTTTTTAATAAAACATGAGGACGCATTTTTGGAAGAGCCATCTAATGCTTCAGACAGCCCCATCACAGCTTATTAACCAGAGCAAACACTGCGTGGTTGTATTTTTATCTTGGTGACTCTAATGGAGTCCCCCCGCCCGGGGCCGACGGGGGAGGTGCCCACAGCCCAGTGTCCCCGCGGGGACGAGAGCATGTGTGAGAACGCTGGAGCCATTCGCTTCTTGTCCTGCAGCCCCCTCAGTCAGGGATGGCAGAGCAAAAAAAGAACCCCAAACGCGTGGCATTTCTTGGTGAAAAGTATTGGTAAACAAGAAAAATACTGAGCCAGGTGCTCATGTGCACACAGACGAGTGCCCGACCGGCAGCGAGCACCTTCCACCTGTTCACATCACACCAGCTGGGTGAGACGGACTCCTCAGCCCACCAGCCAGTTTTGGTTTTCTGCATTCCTAAGTACAGCACGGGAGCTGCACAGCAATTTTTTTTCCACAGCTGAGGTGGTTCTAGCAAAAATCTTGCTGCTTCTGGAAAAGTCTTATTTTTTTCTTGGTTGTGTTTAAATTCACTGTAAAAGCAGCAACAAACCAAACGGCCAGAGAGGAGCAAGCAGAGTGACAGCAGTAGGATGGAGGTGGCAGAGGTCGCTTCTGTCTCTTCCCGCTGTGAGGAAAGGAGACAAATTAAGTCTGAGAGGGGGAAGCTTAAAGCCAGTGAAAAGAAGCGTTGCTCCAGCCCTAAACTGGGCTATTCAGCTCCTGGGTGCAAGAGGCCAC
>NW_009709372.1:0-495 GCF_000703405.1 Apaloderma vittatum
CCCTTCCTGGAGAATATAGTGGGGCTCCTTGTTTCTCCAGGGTTTTATTTAGCCCACAGGTTGGGCATGACAGCATTGGGATGCTACCTGGGCCCAGAGCAGGGTGAGTTGCAGCAGATTCTTGAAGTAATTTTGCTTTCTGGAATCTTCCCAGAAGCTGCATGCTAGAATTTGGTAGGAAATCAGACTTCTGGAGGCGCTGTCAGCTGTTTGCTGTGTGTGGGCCTGACACGACTTAGCCTTTTTACTATCGTCGAGGGCTGTTCTAGGCTACGTCGAGCAGCTCTGCCCAAGCCACTGTTGTCAGTGGCTGCAAGCGGCAGCGTTTCCCACATGCCAGCAGCCCTTGGCAATCAAGTGTATTAACCTTAAAATCAGCTGACCAGTTAGTCTTCATCTGTAGCCAGAGGTTAAGGCAGAGGCTGAAGTGTTTAGCCCTGACCCCCTGATGCTGCAGAGCTGATGGTGCCACCATCCCTGTCCCAGCTCCAGAGC
>NW_009709373.1:0-15023 GCF_000703405.1 Apaloderma vittatum
ACCGCTTCCCGAACCCCCCTTTTCGTACGCCTGCTGGGAAGGGAACCCCAGAACCCACTCTCTACTGTCAGATAAAAGTTTTGGTGGCCGAGGAGACCGCGGGCGTCGTCTTTTCTAGTCTGAGAGTTGAGGAAGCCACGAGGGAATCATTCAATCCACCCGTGTTCCGCCCAGGCCCGCTTTACATCGGTGGAGATACTTTGCCCAGGGTGCTTTTCGCATTCGTTTTTCAGCAAAACCACCTGTAGCCCTCAAGTGCTGGGGTTTTGCAGGGGCACGCTTGCACTGGGGTACATCGAATGCGCTCATTCGGGTCGTCGCTGCCGGTGCCAGCTGGGCACCTCATGCCTTGGGGAGCCTGGAGGAGCTCCCTCAGCCCGAGCTCAGCCTCTTCTTGGCCCGGCTCAGACCCACCCAGAGGCCTCAGCCCAGGCCTGCCATGGTGCCGCAGCAGCAGCGCGGGCATGCGTGCGAGGTGCTCTCGCAGCGGTCTGCCCATGCCAGAGGCTGAGCCGAGATAGCACTGTTTACTCTCGAGCCACACGACTCGTGGTTTTGTTCCTTCTTCTGTAGATAGGGAGGCAGCGTCTTGGCACTGGGCTTGGTAAGGACGGTCCAGCCCTGTGTACCTGAAGTGTACCTTTCTACTGAGGGTTGTCTTCTCCAAGGGTGTTGTACTCCGTCCTCGTCTGCTTCCCTTACTGACCAGATGCTGGCTTCTGTGGAGAAAGTCTTCCTCCGTGTCTGCTAGCAGAAAATCTGGGTGGCCTTGCCTTACAGTTTAATGCGGCTTTGGCTTTCTGGCTGGTTAAATCTGGTCTTGGTTTTGTTCTAGTGTCTGATGGGTATAGAGTAGGGATGCAATTTGAATTTCAGCCTCCTTTCAGCTGGCCGTTGAGCGAGCACGTGTTTTATCCATATTGAGTCTATTAATTGCCAGCAATGTTTAGAAGGCAGCTTTTTAATATTTTAAAATAAAATATTTGGCCTCGAAACCTGGCTCAGGGAAATTGCTTCCCTTTCCTTCCGCTGGCTATTTTGGTTTGGCTTACTTCTATTTCCTTTATTATCTATTTTTAATCGAGTTTCTTTGACATGGTTCTGCTGAGGAGCAGCAGAAACGGTCATTCCTTCCTGATGATCTCATTTACTTCTGAAGGAAGATGGTGGAGAGCTCATCTCCAGTGGGGAATGCCGGCCACACTCTGAGAAAGAATGTTTCATTCAAAGCTGGCCTCTAAGCTTAAACAGGTTGGCAGCGTCCCTTCTTAAAGGAGAAATTTCATCATCGCTTGGTGATATTTTGGAGATGACTGCTTTCAGCAGGGGCCACCCACTTGTTTTGCTGAGCTTGCCCGTTATTTTGCCTACTCCTGCGGCCACAGCTTCTCTTGGTGATGGAAAGGCCCATTTTGGTTACTGCCCTCATTACTTGGTGGGGAACTGCTACTGCAGTAGTATACAGCGTGACGGTCACGCTTCTGTCAGTGCGATAGGGAGGAAACTGAAACATGTGGTGCAGGTTTTAGTTTGAGTATTCCTTCCAGTCTGAAAATGTGAAGGGAGGAGAGACCATCTGCAAGCGTATGGAGCCACCTGTTGGATGTGACATGCTCTGGTGCTGCAGGCGGCTGAGGGAAAGTGCTTACTACCCCGTTCTGTTTTGCATTTTCGTTGTGGGGTAGCTCCTCAAAGCAGGTTATCCACACCATGGCTGTGAAACGAGAGGGTGCCAAGGGCTGAGCAATGATGAGGTGGTGAGGTGAGGTCCACACTTGGGGGAAGAGAGAGACTGGTCTATGGCTTGTGGTAGGACGTGGACAGTCATGGGAGCACATTTCAGGGCTAGGAGCTAAGCCTTTGTAGGGGAGTGTGAAACAAGTAAATTGGAAGCTCATCTGAGCAGCATTCCTTGAATGATAGAACATATAGGAGCCATGTGGTCGACTTTTCCTCGGTGCTTGGGAACTGCTCTGCACTGAGTGGATTCCCTCCTTCCTTTCCTTGGTTTCTGCTGGATTTCTCTGAGGGTACCAGCAGAGGTCAGAGTGATCTTCCCAGAGTAAGTGTTGCCCTCTCCACCATAGCAACTGGAAATGCTGGCTGCTGATTTGCCACAACCAGAAATCATTCTTGCCTCCTCTGCCTCGAGCAGTGTGAAAAACAAGCAAGCCAGAGGGCTCTTTATGCATGCTTTTTGCTTTCACTGCCTTTTGTTTCGTAGTGTAAGTATGGGACTGCTATCACCATTTCAGCTGTATTCATATAACGACCTTTAACCCAGTTGTAGTAATCCTTTTCATCTTTATGCACAACTTCTGAGTCACACAGCTCAAGAATCCTTATAATAATACTGGAAAAGTTTTTGTGACTTACACAGTTTGGGTGGCAACTGTGTCATAAATAAGCACAGTGTGTGGCTACCAACCCTTAAGCAACTAAATTTAAGTGATTTTTTTTTTTTGCTGACTGCTTTATAACATGGTGCAATCTATTTTTAGAGAGGCTATAGTGGGAGAGGGGGGTTCACTGGGCTTATCAAGGCAGCCAGTGTAAGCTCATACCCTTGTTTTATGATGGGGGGATAAACAAGGTTCCTAGGTATGCTGGTGATAGTCACTGTGTCAGTTTTCGAAGCATTTACTGTAGCATGTGAGTACCCTTGCTGCTGCTCGTGCTTTAGCAGTACGGTGGGACATAGCGCTTTGTACATGGGTGCTGGCAGGTGAGGTGGGGTTAAGTCAAATTTGCCAGCGTTTTGAGTCAAATTCTAGAGGTTGCTTAAGTGTTTGAGGATGCCAACACGCCTTATATTTATGTTTCTGAACTTTTATGGCAAAACTGACTTCCTGGGCAGCCCTGACTTAAACAGCAGCCACTGTATTCACGGGCAAGCTGTTTTTACCCTGGTTTCCTATAGAAGTAGGGGATGGTTAATCTCACTGTCTGTTTGGCTTCTCCCTTCCTCTTCCTTCCCAGAAATATTTTTAACCCATAGTTTGGCTAAAAATGCCCCTGAGAGAAAACTACTGGTCTTAAGGATAATTAAGTGACTGCAGATTGTGTCAAAATGGGTCATCAATGAGTATAGAAAGACCTTGGTGGAGTCCGGCAGTAGGAAAACCTGTAAATGAGCTCAGCTCCTCTACGCTATTGGAGGGCTCACGTGGGAGAGGCATGGCCGGAGAAAGGACCAGTCTATGGGGAGAGCACTACTTGGAGATGTGTGTTCTTTATCTTACAGTCAGTCATGGCACATGTCCTTAGGAAAGCGGGATGTGTTAGTTCCAGCGTTTGTGCAAGCACTTGTGTTTCATTCTCCCTTGCCTACATTAGGCTCTGTGGAAATCTGCAAAAATCTAAGTTTGACTGGTGTTACTGTGGCATAGCTCTGTCTTGGTGTATCTTGGGCTTTCATGATATGCCACATCTGTAATGTGGTTAATAAATCATAGAATCATAGGATGGCCTAGGCTAGAAGGGACCTTAAAGATCATCTAGTCCAACCTCCTTGTCATGGGCAGGGACGCCACCTCTCGACTAGACTAGGCAACACACGGGGACCGAGCAGGAATCGAACCCACGACCTTGGTGTTGGTCATTGTTGCCAGCACCACGCTTAAACCACTGAGCTAACCAGCCCCCTAATTTTACCATACCTAAATTTACCATACCTAAATTTACCATACCTGTTCAGGAGCTCCAAAATCTGCTTTAGGTACCTTAGAAAACTATTGGGATGTTGGCAGGGCCCATAGCAGGATACAGTTTGTAAGCTAGATGATCCCTTAACTTCTTCCCAGACCCGTTTCAGACAGTGCTGTGTTTCGTCTCCATCTGTGAAAGGACCTTGAAAAAATCTCCCCTTTCCTGTTGGTCAGAGGGATGTCTTTATAGTGAAACAAAGGATGAGGTTTGCTGCAAGCTTCCTTCCAAGCCAACTTGTGAAGCTTTGTTTTCTCTTCCTTATAAGACATTGTGTGAAAGATCTGGGCAGCAGGTGTTTGGCTAAATAAACCTTCTATTATTGTATCTGTGTATGCGTGTGGGTGTATATATATATAGCCTATATGGAGGAGTCAGTGAGAGAAATACAACAGACTTAATTGCTTAGTGTTGTTTCTCAGTGGCACAGTTGAGGGTGGGCATAGGGGTGAGGAAATTGCTGCAGAAAAAGAGCAGTTTATTGTACCTGATGAAATCCACGGGATGGGGGGAAAGGTGGAGAGAGATAACAGTGCTACAGAGGGCAGAATTATTGCAACAGCAGCTGAATAATATCAGGGTTTTATGCATAGCAAGGAAGGTTAAAGTATTGTTCTTAAGATCTGGGGCTCAGTGTAAGAGTGAGATGGCACGGCTGTGGAGAGTTTGCTGTTCCATTTGACTGCGGGCACATGGGTTTGGTAAAGAGCACGATGAGTGTGTATTTCACTGGACTATAAAGTTCGTCTCTCAGAGAAAGGTGGCGGCTGTTGATTCTGTTTTACAAAGGAGAAAAGAAATAGAGGGTGAAGAAGTAATTTGTTCGAGGTCATCTGGCAAGCCGGTGACAAAGCCAGGGATAGAAACTGTATCTCCCAAGCCTTCGCTGGCGCCATGATCCTTAGACAAAGGTCCTGCGTAATCTGCCTGTTTCCCACAGCTGTACACATGCTAAAACCTACCTCGAAATTGTTCAGGTGGGACTGCTCCTACTGCCCGATCTACTTTAGCTTTCTGGAAGGAAGAACATGGGGAAATAAGTTCAATAAGCAGGATTAAATTGGAGGAAACTGTTTCTTTATGAAACTGATGGGGCTGCTTGTGAGGGTAATTGCTCTCTGGAGGAAAAAGAGGTTCAAAACCAGAACTACTTAATTACCTTTGTATTCAGGAGCACACCTCAAGCCTGTAAGGCATCCCCTTGAATGAAACAAGATAGGAGAATTGGACTGGCTTAGAAAATGAATCTAATCTTTCATTTGAATATGGTATACTGAAAATAGTAAAAATCTTTTCTTAGTGCTGACTGTTACCTGGTATCCAGAGGTGTATCTGTATAAACAGATTGCAAAAAATGGAACTTCTCTGTGTGCTACACCTTTGGTTTAGCCACTACTTAGTGGCTGCTTGGAACTTCTAACAAATGTATTTAGCTTTAAAATGATTCTGAAATATACCTGTTCAGTAGCTCCTAAAAAGATGTAAAGCTGTAAGGTGTGGTTAACTCAGTCTTCATTCATCTTGCAGGTGCCACTGATGTTGGTGGTATTGTTCATGCCCAGGATTTGTCTCAGTCACAGCCATTCCTGGCCATTGCAGACTGCATTTCGTGCTGGCTGTGCCCGTGTGTCCTACTTTATGAACTGGTACTGGTAGAGTAGTTACTTTCACCTCTCCAGTGTGGAAGAACTTGGACTTTGGCATCACGTTTGCTTCAGTCTGAAAGGATGCTTGGCTGGGGAAGTGTGTTTGTGCATTGTAATGGGCTACTGCTGCTGAAATAGCAACAGAAAATGAGATGGGTGCTAGTTAAGCAGAGTTACTTGCTTTTCAAGAGAGGCTTTTGCATATAATTGTATGGAAGCTGCACACCGTTCCAGGTAGGTGTATGCATCGGTAGAAAGACTGTGCAGACGTGCAAATTCAGGTTCAAATTATTATCTTTTCTGCTACTAATTTAAAGAGAGACACACCTAGACTTCCAGTTGGAACCCGTGCAGCCTAATTGCTGAGCTTCTCCTGCAGGGATCAGGCGTACCTCTGACCAGGCATGATTTTAGTCTTGACAGAGCACTGCCAGTTTGGATTCTGACCCTGTGTTTTGCTGTGGCAAAACCTGTACCGTGGATATAGTTTGTGTCAATATGTGAACCAAAATGAACTTTACATGCCTGGGAATCATCTTTCTCATAGTGTTATAAGCCCTGTCTTTTTCTCCTATAACTGCATCACCCAATGCAGATTTAGGCACGATCTCTTGGTGAGACCATGGAGTTTTGAATTACAGCTGAAAAAGTTTTCTTCTAGTCAGGATGCAGCAAGATGTGCAAAACAGCTCCCATAGCTCTTCAGTAGCAAATTGCAGAAAGTGCTTTGTTTTTATTTAAGGAAAAACTAGACATATTAAAATTGTTTTGTTTTCAGAGTCACAATCATTAAAATAAGGTTTATATTAGGAACGCTCTAATATTTCATCACAAAATCTTAGTGAGGTGGTTATCAATACTTCTATCTTTCCAAAACCAGATTTTAAATTTCTTAAAAGTACTAATGCGAGGATTTGAAAAGGAACTCCTTTCCTCCTTGAAGTTTACCCTTACTTAAAAGCAGTTGTTTAATGAGAATTGTTTTCATTTCTTCTAAAGGGATTTTTTAATGCTAACATCTCAGGAGAGACTTCTAGAAGCTGGCATCTGGCTGATTCTGTTTTGAGGAACGTGTGGCTGAGCCCTGCGAGACTCTGATGTATGGAGGGCTGCACGTGGACCTGCTATGAATGGAGGGAGCTGCAAAGCCACAGCTTCATACAAAGTCTGTGCAGATGCTCTCTGCTGGATGATGTGAGGGGGGATTCTCAGTCCCACCAGTGGATCCATGCAGGGAGATCAGTTTGTGTTGTGCAGTCCATCATCATGAATGTGTTAGTCATATTGGCTTAAGTGCTCATGTGTTTAAGAGTTGTGGTACTTAGACTTCTCTACTGGTATAAATGCATCCTCCTGATTTGCACGTTGGCAATACAGGAGTCCAGAAGATTTAGTCTTTTTCTATGCTTCAAGAACTGTTACAGGCCAGCTGATCTGAAAACAGACAAAGCTGGTGGAGTTTTCCAGTGCGCTGCTTTGAGCTTTGGATCATACTTTAATGTTGGGAGATTTGGGTGATAAGAAAAAAGCATGTCAAAACAACTTGTTGCTAAGGGATCCAGGGTTATGTGGTCTGTGGCAAGACCCGCATGAGGCAGAGTCTGGAATTGGTGTTTCAGCAGCTACAACTTTGCCGTTCAGTTGGGAGGGGAGTTTAGTGTGCGTATGTTAGGTATACCAGTGTCACAGACACAGCTGAGGAGACTCGAGTTTGTAGCTGTGGAAGTGCCAGTGTAGCTGGTATGTCAGAGCTGCTAATGAGGGATTTTGAGGCCTAATTAATTGCTGTTAGTTTTCAAAGGGAATCAAGTGTACAAATCTCTTGGCCTGCAAATACGCACTTGGTTGTCTGTGTCAGGGTTCCTGGTACATGTCTTGATGGGGCCATATGACCATACAGAGACACTGACACGTATCATAAGGAAGAAGAGTTTTCTGCCTCACCTTCAGAATCATCTCTTTGTGATCCTTGTCACCCGTGCTGCTGCTGTTAACGCAGGAGGCTCTATATGTGCGTTCTTAACTCTGGAGTCTTGTTCCCTTTTCAGTGTTTTGACTCTGTCCATGTTCTTACGCTGATGGGATAAGGTGTTCACTGCAGCAGCAGGCTATGGGCCAGCCCTCAAGCTCCTGACAGTAATTTTAGGAGACCTGGTGGCTGCAAGAAAGGAGGAAGGGAAGCTTCATTTCCCAAAGGCTTCCCCTTGTGCTGACCTCTGCTCGTTACAGCAATCATGACTTGAGCAAACCTCTAGGTTCTCTGAACTAAGATGATCTGGATATTGTGTTGCAGGAGCCAGCTACTTGAAAGTCAACCAGGTGATGAAATCTGACCTGTGCCAGTGTCTGGTTGTGACTCATGGCATGGGCTCTGTTCTGGTCAGCTGTCGTGATGTCCTTGTGCTTTACACTGCACAGCCCTCTAAATGAGCTCTTCTGCATGGTGACTTTGGTAATTGCTTATCCCCTCCCATGTATGTCCTCCGTACCTGCTCTGTGACATGTGTTACATATGTGCTTTGTCACTGGTGAAGCTTAGTTTTTTGCTCTCAGGGCAGAGCAAAATCAACCGATTCAGTTGCCAGAGTTGTTTACTATAAATTGCACAGTAGTCATGCCTGCGGCAGGTTTTCCCCGCGCTCTTGATGGCATATGTGGGCTAGCCCTGGCTCTACGTGCTGGGGTACCTACCTCTGGTTGTTGTCGTAGGTTGCATCGGCACTTCTCGCTCTGGGCTTCAGGGATAGGTGGTGGAAGGGGCTCTTCCAGGTTGTCCTCAGGAGAAACAATGAATCCTGGGACCTGTGCTGCCAGATGGACTGCTTGGTGGTGGTACATGCTGTCCCCACCATTGCAAGAGGGGCTTCGTGCTGGGGATCTAAACCAGCATGGATGACGGTGACCTCCATTTGTCTTTTGAGGTGGGCTGAGCACGGAGGAGAAGTGGGAACAGGAGCCTCTGTGTTGCACAACTCATAGGTCAGTGGCCAAATGATCTCTCCAGGGTGAAGCATATTCCACTTGGGTATAGATTTCCTGTTCTGTACTCTTCTGTTGGCCAATTAGAAAGCTGCAGTACAGAATTCATGACTTCTGTTGCGTATGTGTAGTTTAGCTGGAGAAGTATGATGGCTAACATATGCGGTTTCAGGGTTTTGTAATTTGAATCAGGTTAAGTCTTGGTCTGAAAACCAGATGTGGAGAGAACATGCACACCTGGCAGCGTGTATTGGCTGAGTGCAATGGTTCTGTACTCTTCGGACTCTTAAATCTTGGCCATTTCCTCATGGAGGAACACGTATCCGCACAACGCAACTTCTGATTATAAATCCTGTACACACGATTTGTTTCCATGTACCTGTTGCAGACCCCTCTCCAGAGCCCTTAGACTGAGAGAGGATGCCATGGGACGGGATTCTGGTTTTGGCTTTCCTAGTGGCGAGCAATAGGATCTTTAGGAATTCAGTTTTGCCTCTCAGTGACTGTTTCTCCAAGTTAAAAAAGGCTTCTTTATAATCCCCAAGACCTGTCTGGTGATCAGATATAAACTCCTATAAAACCTCTTTTCAATGTATGCTGCATTTTAGTTGTAAAGCAAGCAAGCTGTTCTGGCTCCTGGAATTCCATTTTTTTCTTTAGTACTTCTTTCATTGCTTGGTTGAACCATAGCGAAATATGCTGAAAAAAATATATTTTCCATGATAGCTGCCATATGGCCTTATTGCTAATTTTTAACTGGCTGAGATGGTTGCATGCACGATTTATTTGGGCTAAGGAAAGAGACTGTGCAAGCTGGGTGAGGAGGAGAACTATTCTGATCTCTGTATAGAGAGGCATGGTGTCTTCTTTACCGTCTTTAAATAGAAAAATGTGTGATCCTCGAAAAGTGTCTTTCCACTAGGTCTGTTTGGCAGATGTATGCATGTTATTAAACAGATGTATTATTAAACAGATGCAGACACTTCTGTCATTTTAAAATAGAATAGTGTTGTTTGCTTTCTGACTTGCCTAGTCCGGCAGATGGATTCCAAGACTTTGCAAAATTGATGGAGTTTTTTCAGAACTGATAGGAGAAAGTATCAGGGCATCCAGGCCTGCGTTCTATGCTTAATATTCCTTCTCAGAAATAGGGTTATAAAATTGTCCCTTGAGATTACTGTTTGCCTTCTTCCCTGTTGTCCTGGGTTTAGCTGAAAACCCAGTTCTGTTTAGTGATTTTTACTTTCCAGTTTAGTCTCTTCTAAAAGGCTGCACTTTCTGAAGTTGGCAGCATGTTTCTGCAGACAGTGTGTGCTACTGGCAGTGATAACACCTGATGTTTGCAGTTACTGCCTGGGACTGGGATGCAGAAAGGCTCTTGCTGATACTTATTCCTACAGTGACCAAGGCCACTGCTGGCTCTTGTGTGCCACGCTGGGGGTGCCGGGTAGTGAGAGGGGTCACAAGGAAGTAAAAGGTTGCACCTCCGGGGGGTAATAGACAGGACAGGTGGCCAACGAGAGTATTCCATCCCATCTACGTCATATTTAGTATAAATGAGTGATCACGAGAGTTTCTCCCTTCTTCTTTGCCCTTTTCTGCAAGGGCCAGTGTCCAGGGAGGACTCCATCTGACCTCCTGCTTTTGATCCAGATCCTGAGTTCCCAAATCCAGTTCCCTGTATCCAGCTCCTGCCGCCGCTGAGCCTGGGGCTGCCCCAGTGCCTCCTGCTCTGCAGCATCAGTGGGGATTGATATCGGGGGAGGAAGTCGGGTCTGATATTGGGCTACTATCTGTAGTTGTATCTAGTTCTTTACTTTTATCTTTTCACCATTATTTCCATTATTTTGTTAAAGCTGTTCTAGTTTTTTTCTTCTCTAACCCGAAAGTCTCTGTGCCTCATTCCCTTTTCCTTCCCTTTTGAGGGCGGGAAGAGGGGGTTAGAGAGCGTCTGTCCGTGTTAGTAGCCGGCCCAGCCCTAACCCGCGACACTTGTGTAGGGTGCCCAGTATTGTTACAGTGAGTTGATTCTATTGGAAAATTAGGCAGGCTGCAAGAATGCTAACCCTATAGATATATCTTGGATCTGTGCTGAATTTGATCTGACAGGGATCTTGACTCTCCAATTAGGTAATTAAATAAGCGTGTATAACGGAGGCCTATCATTGGGAAACTGGATTTTAATTGGGTGCAGGATGTTATGCTCCAAATGTTCCTGCTGTGCCAGGAGCAAACCAGATCTGCTGCCTCTGTAGCGGATCTGATACTGTCTGCTGCACAAACTGGTAGAGGTTGTTGGGTTTTTTTGCATGTGGAGGGGGAGAAGCAGTTATGACTCACTTCATCTGATGTGGACTTTTGCAGGTCCTTCCAAGCAACATTTCTTTGATTCTGTGTTGCTGGGTTTTTTGAGGGTCCCTCATCAGGGGGAAAGACAGCTGGTAATAGAAGGGAAGAGGAGCTGCTTCTGCTCTACTGTTGAAGGAGAAAGATGTCTATTTGTTTCCATGATGTGTCTGGTATAACTGGATGTTTGTGAGGTTTTTTTTCACTCAGATTCAGACTCATAGTTTACCTCTTGACTACTGATAATGTGCTTTATTAGACTACTGTCTAAAAAGCTTGCTTTTACTGCAACACTGCAACTGTAGCTGCATTAACACGGTGAGGGGCCATATCATCACCTTGGATCCTCAGTCGCATTTAGCTTTGTATTATCATTTGTATTATCATTTGTATTATCATTTAGTTTAAAAAACTAAACAGTGGTGACTCTTGCTCTTCTGAGATCTGTAGTAAGAGCACTAAGAAGGCTACGGAGCTGTGCTTGACCAAGCCGTGACTCTGACATTTAAGGCAGTTAATTGCTTTATACTGTTTTTCTCATCCCTTAATTTTGCCAAGCTAGTTCAGCACTGTTAAAAGGCCGTGCTCCGTCAACTCGTTAACCAGTGGGTAACATGTGTGAATTTTCTTTTCTGTGGACAAACTGGTAAAACAAATTGTAATTTTTAGCGAGTGGCTTTTCTTCCCATGAATGGCATTATGTGCAGATGCTGTGCAGTGCAGAATCCTCACTGGATTCCTTCATTTGCTAAACAAATGTGCTGTTGATCCAGCAGTTGGTAAGAGGTTTGTCCAAGAATGCAAGCACAATCCCTTTGAAACTGTTTTGAGATCGGGAATTCCACTTTTGAACTGGATGCATAGGAGATAGGCGCTGTTGTTTCGGGGAGACTGAGTGATTTGATGTGTCACAGCACAGCTGGCCAGATGATTCTGTGGAGCCGTACTGAGAGCGTGAAAGATTTCATATCTATTACATTGGAAGAGTAAACTAGAGTAACTAATCACCGTGCAAGAAAAGGGGGAAAAAGTTCTTCATGGCTGCCTGTGGCACTGCCCCTGAGTTGTGTGATCTGTTTGTCCCGTGGTCTGTCCTGGGATGTGTCCCGTTTAACATCTTCATCAGTGACCTGGAGGAGGTCATGAAGTGCATGCTCGTAGAATTTGCAGATGACACCAAGCTGGGTGACCAGCTTGAGGGCAGGACTGCCATTCAGGGAGATGTAGACAGCAGAAATGGGCTGACAGTGACCTCTTGAAATCCAGCAGGAAGAAGTGAAAAGTCCTGCATGCAGGAAAGAAGAGCCCCCTGCGATGATACAGAGAGTGCCTGCCTTGGGGGCAGCTCTGCTGGAAGGGGGGGTAGCAGTGTGCTGCTGTTGTGAAGGAGACCACCAATATCCTGGACTACTTTAACCGAAGCACAGCCAGTAGATTGAGCAAAGTGACTGTCTCCATCTACTCAGCCCTCCTTAGATCCCAGCTGAGACACTGTGTCGTGTTTTGGGCTCCTAAATGCAAAAAGACATGGCTAAACTGGAGCACCTTTGGAAGTGGACCACCTTTCTCTGTGAGGAGAGCTGAGGGATTTTGTCCAGCTTATGGAAGAGAGTGCTTCAGGGAGATCCTTAATAATGAGTCAGCTGATACCGATGAGGAGATTATTGAGAAGGTGGAGGTGGATTCTTCACTGTTGTGCATTGCAGAGGAGAGAGGTATAAACTAAAGGAGTGAGGTTCAGTCTGGGCAAAGGGGGAGACTTTTTCTTGCTGAGGAGTACAAAGCAGTGGGACAGGACTCGTGGAGACTTTGTGTGGCCTCCGTTTTTGGAGGTTTTGAGATGTGGCATGATAAAGCCCTCAGCAACGTGGTCTGAGCTGACCCTGTTTTGAGGAGGAGGTTCAGCTAGAGACTTCCTGAGGTCTTTTCTCTCCTGAATGATCCAGTGATTTTATGTGGGTCCATGACAGCTTAGACCCTTCAAAGGCTTTCTTAGCATGAAATCTGTGGATTAATGATTTATAAGCCTGTGAATACAAGGATGTGCAGGGGAACTGTCCTTTACATCAGGGTATTTTTACTGATTTTGCACTGAGGTATTAATACGTAAGAGTACAATTTTTTTTTCCTTTTATGTCTCTTTTTGCCTGTCTAACCTTTTAGTGAGGAGGAAAGTTCAGATTCCACTGGGCTGCTGCTCTGGCTGCTCATTCAAGTGAGGGTGAGTCAGAGAGACTGTGTAGTTAGAAAGCTCTTTTGGGACTGACCAGTAGCTGCACTTCAAAGTCTTTAGGATGTGTAGGCCCACTGAAACACCACCTTCTCTAGCTCATAGGATCTAGTATTAGTAGTGCAAAGACTTTAAAAGAGGACACAGAAAGCTAGAACTACAAATAATGTACAACTTTGGTGTGCAAAGTAAACAAATTATAACAGCTGTAGGTCTTTTTGATACTTGGTGAAATGTGATTCTTTCTTGTGCTTTGGACTTGATTTGATTCTTGAGCTAGCTGTTTCATGATTGCATTTTATATTCCCTTGAGGACTGTGTTTAGAATACTGGTCTGGAATGGCACTCAGAGACCTGAGCTCTACTCTTTCTGCATGGTCAGCAGCTCCCTTAGGACATAGTGGTGTTTATTTTGTAGTTAAACCTGGAAGAGGTAAATATCTGAATGCCTTTAAGCAGCCGCTGCCTTCACTGTAACTTTCCCCAATGAACAGGCTTTTATCTGACTCTGGACTCTTGAGTTTCAGACTTTCTTTTGTTGTGAGGTCTGAAGTGCTTATCACTGAAGTGCTTATCTTGGCAGGCTCCTCTGGTGCTCAGAGCAACAACTAAAATAATTTTTCACATATGACTTGTCTGGAAACCACTGAGAAAAAACTTTTTTTCTTTTTTTTAACCCAGCGTCTGCTTGTATAGTGAGATATTTCAGTTCATTTTTGATAGGCTGCTTTACTGTGCTGTATGCAGATAGGACACAGGAAAGGTAGAGCTGGGCATCGGCAACCTCACTATATGGTGCTTTGAAAACTGTGTGTTGTGTATTCAGGTTAAAGCTTCTAGTCTGGAGCACTGCCTATCCCTCCACTGGTCCTGCGCTCTGTTGAACTGAAAAGTAGTATTTACTAGCAAACCCTCAGTGTGTATGTTGCCATATATGTTGCTGTATATGAATGCTTTCAGGGTTCTGCTTGCCTTCCTGAGTGACGTTTGGACAACTCCAGCGATTAGGCGTGTATAATTTTTGTGGTTTGTGGGATTATTTATCTCAGCTTGTTCTTCCTGCAGATTCATGTTGCACAAGCAAAAAGAGTTGCTTTTTTTGAATTGCAAGTCATAGCTGTAGCTTCCTTTCCATTTGTGTGAAGTTTTGTTTGTTGAGGTCTGTACTGTCAGCTGGGGAAGACGGTGCCTTTCTATTACTTCTTGTGCTCACCTGCCATCACTGCCTTCAGAAGTGAGTCTGTTACTTCTTTTGACATGTTTAGCAGAACACGCAACATCAATTCTTCTCATAATTTGCACAGTAGACTGCTTTCGGTGGTGGTTATTAACCTTTTCATGTCTGGAACAGAAGTGAAGGATAAGGGGAAAGCAGTAATTTGAACTGGTTAAATCTGCATGGGCAATTAACTGAGGAGGTTTCATTGGGTACCTACAAATGAAGTGGCAAGCCATGAAAAGGTGGTGGGAAGGAGTCAATGGGGGGATAGAAACCAGCTCAGTTCTAAAATGTGTTATCATGAGCTGCAGTGGTGACTTTTTTGATGCCATTTGTTCTGCCCGATAAAGTTTGCACAGTTAGATTTGTATGTGTGATCAGAGCTAGAGTTTGTAGGAGGCAGTAAAACGAAGTGCTGTTTTCTCTCAGATTTCTTCACAATGCAGAAGATGAGAACTGAACAAATGGGCTAGGCATGGCTCTTCCAGAGTAATGCTGTTAGCTCTGCTTCTGACAGTTTCTGCTGTCTCCCACTTGGTGATTTACTTTGGCTGGACCCATCAAACATGGATACCTTTAGTGAGTTGGTTCTGGTTTCTGGAGTTGCTTTTGGTTAAAAGGAGTCTTGTTGGTGCTTGGCACGCTGCAGCAATCAACCTGCTTCTTTGGGGATCTCAGACTGAGTTTCTGGACTGTGAATGTACTGTTCCTCACCTGCTTGTGCCCATCACCATTAGTTGTAGGAGTACACAGAAGCCTTGGAGAATACCAAGCACTATATGGTATAATACAGTATTTCATGGAGAATTGTTGCCACTACACTTAAAATGCTTTGCAGGTTTTCTACAGGCCAGAAGTCTCTTTCAGCCCTCTTCTCTTCTCTTCTCTTCTCTTCTCT
>NW_009709374.1:0-1785 GCF_000703405.1 Apaloderma vittatum
CATTCCCTCCAGAACAGCCTCCCAAGGAACTATCTTAACCATGGACCAGGAGGGACCAAAGTCAGTTCTCCGGAAGTCTAAAGTGGCAATAGTGCTGACCTCCCATCTTACTTCACCAAAAATGCTTATCTGAGAGAAAATATCATATATCGAATTCACAAAATTCAAGACTGAGCTGAGCTGCAACATTCTGAAATCTGACTTCAAAAGACCGAATGTTTAGAATTTTCATCCAGAGAAATGGTGGCAGCAGAGAAAACTGGTGCTGGCCTGCATCTCTCCTCAATGACCCTGCCACAGAAGCACTAACCTGAAGGATCTGAGCTATCTGACAGGAGCTATCCTGGAATGAAATCACAAAATTCAAGACTGAGCGGACCTACTTCAATTTGGAGCCTATATTCTAAAGAGTGAATGCTTAGCATTTGATCCCATAGAGAACGTTTCAGCAAGGAAAAATGGTTCTGGTTTGCATCTCTTCTCAAATGGCCTTCCGCAGAATCACCGGCCTTTAGGATCTGAGCTATCTGACACAAGATATCCTGCATTGAATTGGCAAAATTAAAGACTTAGCTCAGCTGAAACATTGTCGAATCTAGTTGCAAAACAGCGAATACATAGCCTTTGCTCTCAGACGTAAGGTGGCACGAAAAAGCCTGGTGCTGGTTTGCATCTCTCTTTGATTATCCTGCCACAGAAGCACTAACCTTAAGGATCTGAGCTTTCTGACACAAGATATCCTGGACTGAAATCACAAAATTTTAGCCCGAGCAGAACTGTAACATTCTCGAGCCTAGCTTCAAAAGAGTGAATGTCTAGACTTTGCTCCCAGAGAGAAGGTGTCACGAAGAAAAATAATACTAGTCTGAATCTCTCCTGGATTGCCTGGCGACAGAAGCCCTAACCTGAAAGATCTGAGCTTTCTCACACAAAATATCCTAGACTGAATTCACAATATTCAAGACTGAGCTGAGCTGCCTCAGTTTGGAGACTAGCTTCAAGAGAGCGAATGCTTAGGCTTGGCTCACAGAGAGAAGGTGGCAGCAAGGAAAACTGATGCTGGTCCCCATCTCTCCTGGATTGCCCTTTCACAGAAGCATTAACCTTAAGGAAAGGAGCTATCGCACATGAGATATCCTGGACTGAAAGCACAAAATTCAAGCCTGAGCTGCCTCAGTTTGGAGCCTAGGTTCAAAATAGCGAACGTGTAGCCTTTGCTCCTAGAGAGAAGGTAGCAGCCTGGAAAACTGGTGCTGGTCTGCATCTCTCTTGGATTGCCCTACCACAGAAGCACTAACCTTAAGGAGCTGAGCTATATCTTAGAAGAAACAAAATTCAAGAATGAGATGAGCTGCCTCAGTTTAGAGTCTAGCTTCAAAAGAGCGAACTTTTAGACTTTGCACCCAGGGGGAACATGACACCAAGGAAAACTGATGCTGGTCTGTATCTCTCCTGGATTGCTGTGCGACAGAAACATTAACCTCAAGTATCTGAGCTATCTGACATGAAATACCCTAGATTGAATTCACAAAATTTAAGCCTTAGCTGGGCTCCAGCTTCAAAAGAGTGAAATTTTAATTCCTTGTTAATAGAAATTGTAATTGTGAGTGAAATTTAAATTTTAATTGAAATTCTAAGTGAAATTGTAATTGCTTGTTAATATAGAAAGTCTTGTGGGGGATGTAATTGTTGGAGGCTGCCTTGGACAAAGTGATCATGTAATGCTAGGGTTCTCCCTATTTGGTGAAGTAAGAAAGGGGAGTCAGCAGAATTGCCACCTTGGAC
>NW_009709375.1:0-4933 GCF_000703405.1 Apaloderma vittatum
CCCGGGACGCGGCAGCGGAAGTTGGGGGACCGACCTCAGCTGTCGCAGCGCTGCCGTTCCAAAGCACGTGTTTTAGTTGGGGCAAGTAACTGATACAGCATTAAATTATTTCTCCTGAGCTCTTTTCCCCTCCCTCGGACTAATGTAAAGCATCGCATGCACCGTCCAGCAAATAGATAGAAACCACTGGCAACCCTGCGTCGTTAGGTTCCTGTCGGTTTATTTATTAATTTATTTTTTATTTTTGCGAATGACAGTAAAACTGAAAATCAAGAAGAAACCCTGACCTCTCCTGGCTGCAAGGCCTGAAGTGGGCAAGAAGCAGGAGGGATTATGGGGAGAAGGAAATGGGGAAGTGTACAGAAGCGTCAGTGATTCCGGGGTTAATCAGGATGACTTCTAGGCTGCCTAGAGGGTCATGGTTTCTTATAACTGCGTGTTTTCATTGAAATAGATTCTTTTTGTGCCTTGAGTCAGGAGCATGGTAAGTTTTAGGTAGTATTTTTATACATTTATGTGTCTTCTAGAAATAGATGTTGTCAGCCTTGGAATCCAAGTGATTTTTATTTTCTAGCAGGGAATTTTGTAGTTGCCGACAGCTTCCGTTCTGTGCCCACGTGCCCTCCACACGGCCTGTGCACGACCGGCTTTGTGCCAGTGTACCTGGACAGTTTAGCAGGCTGGGCTTTTGGCAGGGAGGAATTCAAACAAGTGTTCATTTTTTCATTTGCTCTGCATGTTGTGTATTAAAATCCAGAGTTTACATTCCGACTAGAATGAGTTTAATCTGCTTTTTCGACCTGGGCCGAGTCCAGGGTGGTGCCTTTCTGTGCCCCTTCTCCAGCAGTCACCAGAGGACGACTTTTGGATGTGCCTGCAGCCTTTGGCAGGATTGACGTGAGACATTTATAGTGTGCTCTGAATTTTGGAGGGCGCTTACTTAACTCTTTGGAAAAGTTGGGCACTTTTTCGGCAGCTAAAGTTGTGCAGTCAAAAAACGTCGATAACCCAAATTATCAGATTTCTTGGGAAGATCTTGGTGATAAAAATACGGAAAATGTAAATTCTTGTGAGGTAACAGCGTGGTGTTATGTATTAACCTGGCAACTTTCCTCAGCTTGTTTAGTTACTGAGTGGCTTGACAGATTCTTAAAATGGATTACAGCTGACTTCAAGTACCAGCTTGGGAGTGTGAAGGAGCAGCGTGCGCAGCATTGGCAGGAGAAGAAAAATGGGTTGAAATGGCCCCGTTGAAACCCCCCCGAGGAATCGCTGGGCTCAGCGCGATGCTTCTGTTCTCACGGCGGGGTAAGAAGCAGCAGGGTGGGTTTGGGGTCTTCCGTACCTCCGCCAGAGATTTATTGCAGGCTCCAGCTTCTTCCTGGGCAGCGCGTTTGACAGCAAAGCGCTGCCCTTGATCATCTTCTCTGCCCCAGCTCCGATGCCTTTTGGCACTTTATTGCCAGAAATAACTGGGCTGGATGATCTCCGTCGCGCCTTGGGGTGTCTGGTCGCGCCTGACCTTGTGGATGGGCCCTTCCGCGACCTGTATTGCCCAGCCCCAAGAACCACGGAGGCTTCACGCCCGTCCTGCCTTGCACGTCACGCTTTTGGGAAGATGTCCTGCGAGCTCTGTCACCACGACGCGCTGTTTGTGTGGATGGGTCAGCTCCTGGGAGAGACGTCCACGGTGCTTGGCCAAATGTTTAAAATAGTAACCGGTCTCAGTTACTTCTATAATTACCGGTGTCATTTCGTGTATCTCATGATTTGCATCTCATTTTGCAAATGTCCAGATGGAGAGGAAAATAAATTTGCAGTCACTCTGAACCTGAATTTATAGAAGATGCGTTTTCAACCGCTATTTGTTGTTTGAAACGGATACTTGCTGTGAGGAGCGTGTGTGAAGTCTGAGAACTGAATTTCGGAGGCTGGGAGCAGAAATCCCCATTTGGGTGGGGAGGAGCAGACTGTCTGCTCTTACAGTCGGGATGGAAAGTGAATTCCAGGGAGAGCGGAAAAAGGCAAATATTTTGTAATCTGTTGGAATGAGAAGGGATATGCCCACAGTAGTTGTTAAAGGAATTATTTTATTGTTATCATGAAAGTACAATAATATCAAAATGTTAATCTAAGATTAAACTAATTGCTGACACTTTAATTGGCATTTCATCCCCTTCGTGTGACTGAAGGACAATGGACAAACATCCGAGACTGAACTCTAGACAGTCCTGTGGCTGCAGAAACACTGTCGGCACTGAAAATTATCCTCAGGGGTTAGTAAAGCTCAAGATTCCTATTTTGTTTTAAACCCAAAGCAGATCTTTGCAGGAGAGACCAGGTAGCCTCTGTTATCGTTAGAAGTGGGAAGGTACGGGCCCCTCGCGGCTTCACTTCGTCTCTGCCCAAACCAGCGATGGTAGGTCAGCGTGGTTTTGTCCACAAATTTTTGTTTCCTGGGGGTTTCCTTTTTTTTTTTTTTCCCTTTTTAACATTTCAGCAATTGCTGTAAAATTTCAAGTGCTCTGGAAATGTGCGGGGAGCCCGGTTCTGAAGGGGAGGTGAAGTGGCAGTGGAGGTCAGGAGGAGGATTCCCTGTAACTTTGTTTCTGGGATAATAGCGCCGAGCATAATGTTGGATGGATGCTAATAAAGGCCACAGGTACCCATTAACTGCGCGGTGGGTCCTGTCAGGTGTTGTATTTACTGCTGTCACTGGTGACTCTGGGAATATGTAACTTCCTGTGTTACGGCTGAGTCACAGAAGAGTCGGTGGATGCAGTTATTTATTTATTTTTAATCCTTTTTTTTTGGTGGGGCAGAGGAAGATGAGAAAGTGGGAAAGACCAAACATGGTCTAAAGGCTCTGGGGGCTGCGTGTAGGTTAGCAGCAGGATGCAGGATTTTCACGTTGGTCGTTGGACGTTTGTGTTGCCTTTGTGGTTCCAGCTGAGGGCTGCTGCGGGACCCGGGCTCAGCAGAATGCTCCCGCAGTGCCTCTGGATGAATTTCCAAAGAAGATACCAGCAGTAGGTGTGTCCAGGTCCCTTCAGCCCCCAACCTTCCGTGATCGCAGCTTTGTCACACCGGGAGCCTGTGGAGCTGACAAGGACCTTCGGAATTCCTACAGTCAAATTACTGTCTTTTGGGGAGGGTGAACTCTTGAGAGCTTTCTAGAAGACCTAAAAAATACTCTGATTTCTCACCCAACTTTTGGAAATAAGAAGTAAGCTTTTTTTGGTACTCTCCTTGACACTTTTACAGCTATTACACTCTTTTATCCCCAAATTCCTGACAGCGTTATCTTGAGAGAAGTGGGGTTAGGAGAGAATTGACCTCAGAAAAGCCCAACTTGAGAAACTTGGTGCAAGTGTTGCCCGTATAAAATTCCATGAATGAGCAAGCCTCTGGCCTGCTGGAAACAGTACTTGCGTTTCTTCCTTGCTGCGCTGGAGAGGCAAAGATGGAAAGGATGACTGCTTTACACTGGGCTTTTTTTCCTTCGGATTATGATAATTTGTTTGGTGGCCACTCTCAAAGTAGGTGGGAAGTGGCTGATTGGATCCCAAAATATACGCAAGTGGAGATAAAATTGACTGGAGACTTGTTTGTGGCTGTTGTTTTCATCTGACCTCCCCATCCCGTTGTTTAGCTCTTCAGTTGCAGTAGAAATGAATTTTCTGTCTTAGTTTGGATAACTGAAATTCTTGAGGGACCATATAGCTTATGTAAAGGGCTGAATATGGATAATCTTACGTGGTATTTCTGATCAACCATATGAAAGAAACTAAGGCAGTGGGAAGACTTAAAATTTCTTTAAAATTAGCTGCTTTTTACATAGTATTAACAAAATAAGCACGTCCTTTTTTCACGTGCTTGCATCCTCCTCCTGACTACCGGGAGGAGCTGCCGGCACATCTGGGAAGGGCAGGAGCCTTGGCTCTCCCTTGCCGTGCCCGAGCTGTCGGAATAGCTAGCCAGAGGTGCCGTTAAATAAACCTTTGGAATTTTTTATCTGTACTTAGCCAAAGTAATAGAGGGGCGCACATAACAGGGAGTGCAGATCCCTGAGCACGTCTTTTTTATTCAGGTGGAAATTTCCCAAAGAGAGCTCAGGAGGTAGTTGAGAAGTTGGGATATTTTCGGCATTTTTTCATGACTTGAAGTGTAAATGCTCTTCCAGAGGCATTGTGGAGGTTTGTGTAGAGGATTTTAGACTGCTTGTGAGTGAGCTTTTCTTGGGTATCCGACTGGATTCTGTGAAAAGCCTGGGGAATATCTCTCAGAAAGGCGCTGCCTTGAGGAGCGCGAGGAGAAGCGGTGCTGGGGCAGGTGGGCTCTGTGTGCAGGGTGTCGGAAGAGAAACGGAGAGAAAAGCTGCAACACCCTTTACTTCCACAGGGACTTAGAACCGAGCTGGAGACAAACTGGACTTTCACTCTTGATTCTTATTTTAATTGGTTAATATGTTTGGAAGTGTGTTTCTCTGTGTGAAAGCCGTGCAGATATTTTTAGTTATTTTGGGATCTGTGGATTCGAATGCTGCCTGATGAAAGGAGCTGTAAATCAGCAGCCTCTTGAATTCCTTTAGATTTTTGCTCCCGCTAAACTTTGGGCAAGTTCCTTGGGCGTTTTGCCAGCATTCTTTCATACAGCGAAAGTGGTTCAATTTTTTTCTGCCTTGTTGGTTCTAATGCCTGTTGGAGAGGTTTGGCCGGCGTGTGACTGCTTTGAAGCTGGGAATCATTAAGTAATGCTGAGCGGATGATTTATTTACTCGGAGGTTTTTTGCATAACGTTCACCAGTTGCTTGTGTACCTGAGGGGACCCAGTGCTGGGTCCAGTTGTGTCCAGTAACTTCCTCAGTGACCTGACTGAGGGGACAGAGCGCACCCTCAGCAATTTGCGGATGACACAAAACTGGGAGGGGTGG
>NW_009709376.1:0-254 GCF_000703405.1 Apaloderma vittatum
CTACAAGTTCACCCCTAAACCATATCACCCCCCAAAAAATCTTGTGGCCCCAACTGCACTGGGTGGCAAAAGGAGGGTGCTGGGGCTGAAGTGGGTCAGCACACGCTCCTGGGAGGGATCTGGGAGGGATCTTTGTAACAGCACGCGTGTGTGTGACTACGCTCACGGTCATCAGTGCGCGAGGTGAAAGCCTCACCGTGTTTTCAAAACATTTATTGCACTTCCTACAAGGCGCTTGGCACTCTGCAAGCCCA
>NW_009709376.1:458-768 GCF_000703405.1 Apaloderma vittatum
CGCTCTCCTGCCCGTGTCCGCAGGGAATGAGGTGTGCCTGGGGTCCAGAGTGGTGGTGGTGTCCCAGAGCGGGTTTGGGAGCCCAAAGACAAGTCGGGGCGACAGCCAGGCAGGGGAAGGTGGATGGGAAAGCGTACCCAGGCGATCATTTCTGCCAGTGTGTGATGTCTGGCTGTGACATGTCCCCACTTCTCCAGCGTGCCATCACACTCAGCCGAATGTCCCCAGGCTGGCGGCACAGTGGTGTTTGACCCGAGTGTCCTCAGCCAAAACCTTCCTTGCACTTGCAGCAGGTGTCCCCCAAACCCCA
>NW_009709377.1:0-538 GCF_000703405.1 Apaloderma vittatum
TATTTGATGACCGAGTCATGGGTGCTCAATGTTTTTAAAGCTCTCTGACTTGTGGGGAACATGCACAGTCAGACTGATTTTCTCTCCCTATGGCAGAAGTTTCCCACTCTAACAGCAACCCAGGGCACACCCCAGCAGGCACCGTGGGGACTGGAGGAGGCTTGGTGGTGCCCCTTTTTTCTGGCCCCATCCCTGGCCTCATCCCACCAGGATGACAGACTCTCAACCTCCACTCCATTCCTGGAACGCTTGCACCTTGTGTCACCCTTGTAATGGCCCTCCAAGCCTTGACATGGTTGGTTCTAAAGCTTGAGGAGAGTGGCCACTTCCGAAGGGGCTGGGCGGGGGTTTGTTGTTGAGAGAAAATTATGGCAACAGCTACAACAAGCTGACTTTTGGCTCAGGCACCAGACTGTCAGTGCAGCCTAGTGAGTATGCAGCTTTCCTTTGTGTCCTTTGTCCAAAGTCCTTGAGTGTCCACTAGTGTACCTTCTAGACGTACTTGTTGTGTCCAAGTCACCTCTCACAGAGGGAGGGA
>NW_009709378.1:0-5677 GCF_000703405.1 Apaloderma vittatum
ACTTCACGTCCCGCAGGGGAAGCGAGGCGCGTGGGCAGGGCTTGCCCGGCCTCAGAGCTCCTTGCCAGGAATGACCCGGGACCGCTGACAGCGGCGTGAGAAACCCGCCTCCCTCCCGCAGGGCCGGTCACCACCTCGAGCACGCACGGGAATTGCTTTAATGAAGGACGGCCAGAGCAGAGCAGGAAGAAAAGCCGGGCAGAGCAAGCCTGGGTGCTGACCGCAGGGAAAGCCGGGGTGGCTGCAAGGTCCTTGGCAAATCCCTGCGCTCAGGTGAAGCTGCTATCGAAGCTCTGCAGTCACAGGCACAGTTGTCGCTTTTCTGAACGGGCTTTATCTCCTGGTTGTGTGACTTATCGTTAAAGATCCATTTCTTTCTAGACCATATAGCCAGAAAGCAGGGTAAAGAGGACTTGAGGTATTGATTTCAAAAGTATGCAAAAGCATTTCTTTGTCAGAGATGGAGTAAAACGACACAGTCTTCTTTGGTAGCTCCAGGAAAACTCCAACCTTCAATGGTTTATCCTTGTGTAATAGTGTTTCTAGATCCCTGTGCCAGGCTGACAGCTGCTGTTTGGGACCAAGCCATTCTACACACCAGGAATGCTCCGTTCTTCCTAACTTGTCCCTTTTACCAATCGTTTCATGAGCGACACCAATAGCCCATCCATCGCTGCCCGTGGTAACAACTTCCCAGTAGTGGCACCCGGTAGAGAAGCTCTGTGAACACATCACTTGGCTGATGCAGAATCTGTTGGGCGAAGGTTCATAGTCTTGTGGGTAGCTGGAAACTACTACTTTCCTGCTCTGGGCTGTGATTGCTAAGCGCTCATACACTCTTGTGAGATCAAAAGTCACGTCATCTGCCCCTAGAAGAGAGAAAGGAAACTGCTCACCTGGAGGTAACAAGAAGGCAGATCACCTCAGCATTTACATGCATCCTAAACAGCAGTGGATGTGCATCTCTACTCAAGAACATAAATGAAAACCAATGCAATAAACCCGAATCAAAGTTCAGTTCTGCCAATCAGCAAGAATTCTCAGCTGAACACTAATAACTATTCTTAGCGTACCGAAACATTTAACAGAAACAACTATGTGAACATCCATGACAGACCCATGCACTGCTGTGGGAAGGCACTTGACACCCCACAGGACGGTTCCTATTCCTAAACATAATCTTATTTTTAAAATTACCCTTTTGCGAGTAATAAATGGGATGCTTACCTTAAGAAAAGTTACGTAGTCATTTGTTCATGGGGACATGTCCTTGCATATTTTACCAGCAAAAACATTTGTTTTGTGTTTTAAGCCACAGCTGCAGTACTGTGTGCTGACTGTAAAAATATTTCTGTAAAACTGATGCAGACTTAGACAACAAAAGGAGTCATTGTGGCTTAATGCAGTACAGATCAGTAGGGTGCAGGAACTGCCCATACACCACATCAGACTCCGCAGCCAGCACAAGCTACAACACAGCTTATATCCCTCCATGAAACAGGTTTCTTACCCTTTTTTTCTTGCATATGCAGTCAGGTATAGTATTGCAGTATGCTGCAGTGACTAAGTAATTCACGGTAACTTCATTGTGTTTCTATGCTTCAGGTAAACAGCCAAATCTCCTGCTGATGTTTCTAAGTGTAGTTTTCTTCAGCAAATCCACAGTCTCATAGTCATTGGAATATTGTTATTGAAGAGTCGTGCTGGCTTACATACTTACACTGAGAAAACTGGCTTGAAATCGTTGGTTCTGGATTTTTAGCTGCTGACTCTGGAGATAATGAGGAGGCACTTCCCTCCTGATTTAAGTCTGGAGGCTGCACTAAATAGAAGAAAAATTAAAGTGTTAAGGCAATTTTTCAAAATGTAAATAGGAAATATTTATGCCTCTAAAGAAAAATATATATTAAATAAACCTAGCTAGGAGTTAAAGTACAAAACAGAGAGTTGCTTTTTTTGATTGTAAAAATTATCAACGGAAATGTAGGCAGATATTTTTATCCAAAAGTAACAAAACACTGTATGCTTCTGCCCTAAGTGCGGTCAGAAAGGAGCAGTCAGAAAAGTTGGATGGGTAAAACAGTTGGATCTTTCTATGCAGATAAGCCAGTTTTTGTCATAAAAGTGTTTACAGTGTCCTTATTTTTTTCCTAAGCATCATGTGTTTCTTCTGTTACTTGCACGTGCATTTCATAAGCACAAAACAGTTTTTCACTCTAATTGCTGACCAAAAAGCCTGACATTCAGCTCTACAGCTTTAGGAGCTGTTTCTGATTTTCTGTGACATTGTAGTGCATATTTACAAGAGTCATTTGCAGACACTTTCTGGTAGAGTTACATAATACATTGGCTTCATCATTGGCTTTCACTAGTGAAAGCTGTCCTTAAAAGTTCCTGCCCCACAACTCTACCCACTGGTTTCTTGTTAAAATGATTGTGGATCAAAGCCATAAACTCAACTGCTGAAATGACTGAGATAAGAAAAAATACTGAGGTAAAACTATGATTAAACATCTAGGGGGTTTGAGAACCTGTGCTTGAAAGAGGCAAGTAGTATTGGAAAGGGTGGGAAGGGGAGAATTGCCCCTCAGGAGCAGTGAGCCTTTAGGTCAGTCTTAAATTGCTCTCAGAAACACTCAGTGTCTTCCTAGAGCAGGCAGACAGTGCCAGGAGGAGGAGAACTCCGTAGCAAATGCCACACAAGATCTTGCTTAGATAAAGCTTTGGGTGAGCGGGAATTTTATGTCTGCTCTTAACAAAGACTTTGCTGTTACATAACTCTATATTCCAAAAAAAAATATTTAAATGGATTACATTTCATTCTCCATTACTGACCTGCATGTCAGCCAGTTCTTTTCGGTTCCCAGGAAATAAGTATAAAGTAATCATACTGTCTCCAAAACTGCAAGGGCTTTTATAATAATCACGCACACCTGTGTCCTCTGAAGTTTGTGTTTTCCAAAGTTACAGACCTCCCTGTCTGTAAGAATGGTTCTTTTATACAAATCTTTAGTGTGGGGTGAAAGTAGTGTTAAATTACAGCCGCCCAACCTCCCAGGCAAGGGACTGAGTTGAGGAGGGTCACACACAGGATCTTCCTAGATACAATCCCTCTGAAAAAGGGGGTTCAAAGTAAGGAAAACTCACCTGGTGGGAACTGCTGAGCATATTTCTCCAAAAGTAAATTTTCCAAGTTTTTCTTAAGATCCTCTACAGCACTTTTGACAACATTAAGCTTGTCATCGAGTGTAATTTTATACATTGTTGAAGGTGAGCCTTTGTGCCCATGTCTCTCAGGTAAGTTACTCTAATAATGACATAAAAGAGTCAAGGGGAATATGTAAACAAAGAAGTTATTATTTCATCTAGCATATCAGATGATATTATAAAGCCAGACTGGAAAACCAGCAGTGATCTCTCTCAAATCTTATTCTCTTTATTGAGAGCTTCCTTTGTAGGAGAGTTATCTGAGAGAGCTAACCTGAAATGTTACAGAAAATATGAAAGGATAGTTTATTCTTAACAAAAATTATTTGCTTTCCCTAAGAAAACGAAGAATGGGACTGATTTTTCTTATAGATTACAATTTCCTTAAGCATACATACATATACAAAAACTTTCTTTCTTTAAAATTTCTTCTTGTTCTAGAGCCCAAACCAAAAATTTTAAAATATATTATTGAGATCTAACATAAAATACCCATGAAAGAGTAAGCCTCATTTGCCAAAATTTAGAATTTCTGGAAATCTACATCTGAGCTTATTGTCTCAGTTTGCCTTTAGAATCTGTGGAAAGAAATAGGCCTTTTCAAGGCCTCATTCATCTCAAGCAGGCCAGATGACTCACACTCTAAAAGTACTCTGAAAGTTTGCCTTCGCTGCCTGTAGCGGGACTCTGGATCAGATACAAATATATAGTGACACAAGGGGAATTGCCACACAGGCCCCTGTGCCTTGGCCCTGGAAGTCCTCTCCTGTCTCCTGGAATCACGACACTCAATGAGCCCCACTCCAAATTCCTGCTAGTGAATCTGCATCATTGGAATTGTTTTCAACATCAAAACAAGCTCTGTGGAATTTAAAGTGCTTTAAGTGCCTCTTTTGAGAGCCCTTGACATATTTTCCCCAAGAAAGTTGTTAGAAAATACTTATTAACTCTGTGAGTTTGTTACCTGGCATACATATGCATATATACATATTCTGAAAATAAAAAGATAGTATATTAGATATATACTAGATATACACTACCATATACTATATTAGATGTATAATAACCTTAGATTTGACTCAGCACTGGATTTAAGCAGTACAGTCCCCACTTCACTCCAGCTCACTGCTGTCCTTGGAACAAATCGAGTTCTGAATGGCATCCCCAAGCCTGGGCCTTTATGAATATTTTTTCCCTTGGAATTTCTCACATCAAACTTCCCCTGGTAACAGCAGTGCAGCAGGGACCTGAAAGTGCTCTATACGTGTTCAGCTACCCAAGATATTTAGCTTACGAGTTTCTTCTCATATTCCGCCGCTTCATTTCATCACTTACCGCTTGGGCTCTGATGTCTGCGAACTTGGTCTCTTCAACACAGAGCTGGTGAATGGCCTCTTCAATTTTCTCTTCAGCTGCTTTTTGCTCTTGTTCAATGAACATCAGTGTGTTTCTCTCCTGTCTTTCAACATATTCCTTCATGCAACAGAAATCTTTACTAATCTGACTTTTGATCTGAGACGTATATTCCTGAAAGGCAGAAAACCTGGAGTTCATTGTTGTGTTAGAAAAGACGTGTGGAATGTGTGAATCTACTGCCCCATCTAACGCGCTTTTTGACTGACCCCTGCAGACCAGAAACAGCTACTTTTATTCAAAGAAATAAAATATATTTGACACTATCTTGCATTACAAGTAGTGAGATTTCGGGCATGTTAAGGCTCTTGACTGTTTTATGACCAGCACTCCTTGTGTGTCAACTGAGAAAGATTAACATTCCCTCTTTATGATTCGGGTTTTGCATCCAAGAGTTCCAGAACATTGAGGCTACTCATAGGTCAGCAGAAAAAGGCAATGATTCACAACTCTGGGGGCCTTGGAGCCTGCCAAGACAGGAGTTCGTGCAGCTGATGCCACAGTTTATTCTCATCAATAAAACCAGAGTTGTGACAGCAACAGGAAACAAAAAGGCAGGTTCCTGCTCTGGGCTGGAAGGCTGGACTGCAGTCAGTCACACTTCAGTGGCAGTGGAAACAATTAACTGCAGGTAACGAATGTACAATGTGTACCTTTGTTTTACTGAGATCTTCCCTCAAGAGATGGATGGTCTCTGCAGTCGTTTCTAGTTGCTTGGAGATGTCCTGTATCGCTTCCTCCTTTAAAGTGACACATCGCACCAGTTATCCATACAGCTCTCAGAGAAAGCAGGACTAGGTTAAGCAGCAGAATAATAAAAATCCCTCCATCGTTAACATTAGTTAAACACTGGACTGGCTGAAGAGAGGTCTGGAAAACAGTTCGTTCTGAGTGGGAATAGTCACAAGGAAGTAAATACACAATGATCTTTGCTCGACTGCAGAGACTGACGAGACTTCTTTGATACATACGTGCTAAAATAGTGAAGATCAACAGAGTTTTCTCCTCTCCTGCAAGTTTGGGAGTTACAGTAAGAAGAGCCCTAAATAACGAACCA
>NW_009709379.1:0-6750 GCF_000703405.1 Apaloderma vittatum
GGCTGGGACCTTCCCCCGAGGCGCAGGGACCGGGGGCACCTCGCCGGCAGGATCCCCCGGGAACACAGTTCAAAACCTTCTTGGGAATGTCGGTCGCAGGACTGGGCTGAAAGCTTGAGATGTCTGTGTAGTATTGCCCTGAGACTGATGATGCCTCTTCTTCTCTCTCTTTTTCTTTTTTTTTTTCTTTTTTCTTAAAAACAAAAGTACCTAAACCAGTGGAAATAATTGAAAGCTTCCTACTAATAATGGGCACTTTTGATGTGGTCCTTGTTGCCTGGTTTACTGACATAACGACATTTATCACTGGCAGTCTTACAAACTATTTTAGTTCTGATATGCTAGCTGTGATTATTTTATTTTTTTTTTATTACTGTTTTTGCGTTTTGTTCTGTTTGGCCAGTGGTAGTTGACTAGCCAAGCTTTTTTTCTTGTTTGTTTTTTTTTTTTCCCCCCCTGTCAATAGTCAGTGTCCCATTTTGGTTTGTTTGTGTGAAGGTGTTGCTGGTGTGTTTTGGTTTGTAATCTTGCAGTGAAGTGTGCAGGAAGGGTCATAAATCCGTAGCAGTGTTTAGTGGCTTTTATTTTTGTGTATGTGTGTGTGTCTCTTGTTTTACTTATAGGAGAGTGCCTTAACTTTTGACCTTGCCCTGTTGAGCAAAAGTGAAAGTTAGATGCTGGGTACAAGCTTCTGCAATCAGTTACCCGCTTAAACTTTTTTCGAAACCTCCTCATTCAGAGGACAGTAGGTGAAAAACCAAAGTAATGTTAAAAAAAATAAAATAAAATCGGAAGCGATCCGAAGCATCCTCTCGGATGTAAAAGAATTTCATGATTAAATGATAACAGAAACATTCACTTATGCAGTCACCTCTGTAAAGGGCAGTGTTAATTAAACCTTTTACTGCCCAGCCACAGGCTTCAGCTAGAACCTCTGCTCTGCTCTCCCAGACAGGGATGGAGAGCATGACACCCTACTATTATTCCCGCAGATGCTCGCAGAAGACGCTGAGAGAAAGGAGCAGGAGCATACGCCATAGTCCTGTCTCGGCGCAGTGCAAGTCTAGGTTTGAATTGTTGCCACCTTGAGAACTGGGCTGTATTTGAAATCTTAATAGTCCCGCCAAAAGGATGTAATTTCCCTTTTGACATAGTCCGTGGCAACAGGTGCGGGTTTGCAGACTAGTGTCTGGAACGTTCTAGCGCTCGAGCACGGCGTTGCGTTCGGCGTCACGCTCGGAGGCGCTGCCCTGTTAATTGCAGGGTTTCGGTCGGCCTCATCCTGCTGCCCCAAGCCACATGGGGGAAAATACAGCCCGGTTCGTGTTCTTAAGTTTTAGTTCTGTGGGTTTTTCCCCCTTCCCCAGAACCTTTGGTCTTGAAGATGGTGAGTAGCCAGCCTAAGTACGATCTAATACGGGAGGTTGGTCGTGGCAGTTATGGTGTGGTGTACGAAGCAGTCGTCAGGAAGACCTCTGCCCGGGTCGCGGTGAAAAAGATTCGGTGCCATGCTCCAGAGAACGTGGAACTAGCTCTGCGTGAGTTCTGGGCACTTAGCAGTATCAAGAGCCAGCATCCCAACGTCATTCACCTGGAGGAGTGCATCTTGCAGAAAGATGGTATGGCGCAGAAGATGTCCCATGGCTCCAGTTCCTCCCTTTATTTACAGGTACTTGAAGCTGAGGTAACGGGGTTGGAAGTAATTAACGTGGACGTGTAGCTGGGAGGGAAGGAGGCGGGTAGCTACGATCGCTTTTTTTTGGAGGTGTGGTTAGTTAGTTTGCTTTCTCGACACTCATAAATTATTATATGTCTTTAAAAGAGTGTATCTGTGAACAGTCACCTGTATCGTGTCCTATGAAGCCATACCACTCTAAAAGACTCCAGGGTAATTTATTTTTTTTATGCAAATCTGCTTGGATGATTTGAGGAAACGCCACAGGTAAAGCAACAGGGAGGTGCAGGCTGTTGTGTTACTTGGTAGAAGCCCTCCCGCAGGGTTAACGAGCAGACACGTACTAATGTCTTGGGACAGAGCTCTGAAGAGTTTCTTAATCTCGGATGCCCTTGGAAGAGGAAGTAACCGTCTCAGTTTAGGAAGCCAACACTTAAAATTCTACCAGAAGTAATAAGCAAGGCGGTGAGCCATTTTCTGTTTTGAATAAATGAGGATTAATCTCTTCAAAGAGAGTTAAAGGTGTGGTAAATAAGGGGATAACTATCGCTTCTCCTACGTGAGTACTGGAAGTGTCCTTTCAGCCGCCTTTAACTTTGAAGATGCGTATTTTTGAAGACTTAAGTAGCACTGGAAAGACTCGGAAAGAGAATCTCATTCAAGAAGCTGCCCCAACTTACAGATTGTCCCCTGGCAGGAATTTGTGTCCCTGGTTTAAAAAGACAGCAGCCTGCTCAGTGTTTATTGTCTTATCCCTGGTCAGCTTTTATCGTTTCAGTTTATTGTTGTCATTCTTCCGTGTCTAACGTAGGACCTGTTGTCAGTGAACATTCATCTGACAACCCTTCACAGATATCCAGGTCCCGTTGTGCCGAGCGCTGCGCAAGCCTGAGAAATAGGATTCTCGCCTTTGTAAACTCGATGTAGCTTGGTAGTTGTTACTGACGTGCTTTCATGAAGGGATTAGCGTAAAATAATAGCGACTGGCTCGTGTGGGAGAAATTAGCGCTTTACCTTCCTAGTTGTTAGTGGATTTGGGAGATCCTGCATCAAACTCCTGGACAGATGTACAGGGAAGAGCTTTAAAAAAAAAAAAAAGGGCAGAAAAGCAGGATGGAACTGCAAGGTGGGGGAGAGCTCCCAGACCACCCCCTGCAGCGCTGGGTTTTGATGGTATTGCCTGCTAACCATGAGGAGAGGATCTTCCCCGCGTCAGGTGCGAGCCCTGCGAATGGTTTTCCTGCTCCGGCGCGCAGAGACGAGCCAAGGGCAGAGCTGAGCTGACCCCGAAAAAGCTGGGATGGCGTCATAATTGTGCTGAAACACAGAAAACCAGCCCTCCCTTGGCTCGCCCTCTCTTCCCCCTCTGCAATGTTACCTCCAAGCTGGGTGGGCGCAGCACGCGAGGGGACTGCGAGGGGGGTACTCGTGTCTCCTGAGGGGTTTTGGGGCGGATGCTTAACTGGTGTCAGCCCAACTCAGAGAGGCCAAAACGAGCCTGGTCTCACAGTGTTTTGACCCCCCGGCAGTCCTGGTGGTGGGTTTTGCTTTCCCGTGCAGGTTCTGTGAAGCTGCGCAGAGGGGAGAGGTGTGTGCTGGTGCTTGCTTGGCCAAGGAGACTCCCTGCTGAGCTGAGATACCTTAATCTCCCTTTTGCTGACTGCAAACCCTAAATATGGTTTGTTTGTTGTCTGTTTTTTTAGTTCTGAAATGGATTTACCATTTCACGTTGGTCCACTTTGAGTACTAGTTGTGCTAGCAATTAAAGATGGGTGTAAATTGCTAGGAATTTTGCTCTTGGATCGAAAAAGTCACTTTTCTTAAAGCCTCTCTTAGTTTTTGAAAGCCTGTATGAGCTGCATTTGGTTTAGTGCGTGTTGGCTTACTACTAACAGCAATAACTGCAAGACTTACCCTGCAGAGTGTGCCAAGAACCACCTCAGAGGAGCCGAAGGGGCAAATGTGTAGTTGTGTTAACAGGGTTAGTAAGACAGATTGCTGGTTTTACTTTGCTTTTTCGTATGAAGCAGCTGTTAGAACTGAGTGCTCGAGCTACTTGCCACTCACATTCTAGAAAATACCGAGTGGACCGTGCTGGTGGGAAAGGTGTTATGTGCAGTCGCTGCGGATTAGCGTCGCCCGGAGCGAAGGGATCCCACGCTAATGCTTACTGGAGTCCATTCGTGCGTGAGGAAGGGAGAAAAGGGTTCAAAAATCTCTCGTGGTGCCAGATACAACCCCCTGGGCACTGTCCGGGGTTATTGATCGAGGCTGTGTTTGTCCAGCGAGGTTGTTAGCGAACTGGGTGGGACGAGCTTTGTTGGGGTGGGACGCTGTCCAGCTGGAACAGATGGGAGTGCGGTGGCCACTCGGTATCTTTCCGAATGCTCTTATCTGGGCCTAGCTCTAGCTCCTGGGCAGCAGCGTGAACCCGATATGCTTCGCACACACCAAAATAAGGAGGCTGTCAAATACATTGTGATTTTTTTTTTTTTTTTTAAATTTTATTTTTATATGCATCATAAAGTCTGCATCATATTCTCACCGGTTGCAATATCTTGCTCTCCGGATTGTCAAGAGGAAGATCCAAACTTCATACGTTTTCCCATCCTTATGTTCCTGCGCTCGTCAGGTAGTTATGACGTTTCTTTTCCTTATTGCAGCTTGTAGAGACCTCATTAAAAGGAGAAGTAGTTTTTGACCCCAGAAGTGCTTATTACCTCTGGTTTGTCATGGATTTCTGTGATGGAGGAGACATGAACGAGTACCTGTTGTCCCGAAAGCCGAACCGCAAGACCAACACCAGCTTCATGCTTCAGCTTAGCAGTGCGCTGGCGTTCCTGCACAAAAACCAAATTATTCATCGCGATCTCAAACCTGACAATATTCTGATATCTCAGAGCAGGCTGGATGCCAGTGACTCAGAGCCTACCCTGAAAGTAGCTGATTTTGGGCTGAGTAAAGTGTGTTCAGCCTCGGGACAGAATCCAGAGGAGCCGGTCAACGTAAATAAGTGTTTTCTATCAACCGCTTGTGGGACTGACTTCTACATGGCCCCTGAAGTCTGGGAAGGACACTACACTGCCAAAGCGGACATCTTCGCGTTGGGAATTATCATCTGGGCGATGTTGGAAAGAATCACGTTCGTTGATACGGAGACAAAGAAAGAACTCCTGGGGAGTTACGTCAAGCAAGGGACGGCGATTGTGCCCGTTGGAGAGGCGCTTCTAGAAAACCCTAAAATGGAACTGCTCATCCCCGTAAAGAAAAAATCCATGAACGCTCAAATGAAACAGCTGATCAAGGAAATGCTGGCTGCCAACCCGCAGGACCGACCCGACGCTTTTGAGCTGGAGCTGCGATTAGTCAACATAGCTTTTAAAGACAGCGGCTGGGACACGTGAGCCGCCAGGCCGGCTCTCTCCCGGCGGAGCTGCTTCTCACCCAAACTAATGGTGTGACTTCATGGCAGTAAGAGGAACGAGCCTGAACTCAGACCTGCGGGCTGGGGTTTCTACCAACCTCTTCTTTTTTTGGTTTCGTAATGGGCCGTCACGCAAGTGACGCGTCGGTGCGTGTGACGCCGGGACGTTACACGCGAGCGTCAGGCACGATGATGTTCGTTTGTGCGCGCTGGCAGCGGGATGGCTGAAGAGCTGAGACTCAATTTCCAGCGCTATGTTGTGGAGTAGTTCACACATTCCAGTTTCCTATGTCAGTATTAGGAACTCTCATGGAGAGAAAAAAAAAAAAAAGAGATTTGCATGCTGGTAGTGCAAACCTCCAGGCTTTGTAAAGTGATCCTGTGTATATATTTATGTATATGAGTGACTGGGAGTGTTTGCTGCTTTTCTTAAATTATTTGCTCTGGGTCTGAATGATTGGGGTCTGTTAGGAAACTAGGCGAAGCTGATAGATGAGGAGCATTCCTTCTTTTCCAGGCCTGAATAACTTTATTATTTATTTTTGTTATCTAATGGCAAAGACTTGACTCGGCAGATAGAGAAAAAAAATGCGGTGCAAGGAGTTCAGCAGTTTTTAAAGTGTTGACACGGCCAAGCGTAGCCCTTAGAGCTTCATGGGCTGGTCACTGCGGGAGTCAAATGAAAAAGGCGTGCAATGGAGTGCTAGCGTGTCGGCTAGTTCGTTAATAATTTCATTTTGATTTCTTCTAGTAGTCAAATACTTTGTTAATCTACAGTTTCAGGACATTCTCTCTGCTCTTGTAACCCGGTAGCATCGTGAGGATTTATATTAGCACGGTACTGCGGGTTTCGTTTATGGAAACGTGGATGAGGGAATCCGGCAGCGGAGAGCGTTACTTTTAAGGTTCTTCAAAATGCGGTGGCAGCACAGTTCTCCCATTAACTGGATCTAACTGGCAGTACTAGTCGCTGCTTCTTCCTTTCTGGCCCTGCCTCTAACCTGGTAGTGATGAGGAGGTAAGGAGGGAACTGTTTCTCTTGTAGAACTCCTAAATACGGGAGAAAACTCAGTAACCGGTGTGTGAAAGGCATCTCTGATTTGTGTGGCAGCCGTGGCCAATCTTTTGATTTGTTTTCCTCCTCTTAAAGAAGTAATATTTATTTAAAAGCACGGATGTTGGGATGGGGAGTGTAGAAGTAGTTGAAAGGCTGCTTATTCCCAGCTCTTTGATCCAGGCTGATACACTCAGAGAGCTTTGGCTGAAGCCACCTCGCGTGCGGGGCAGACAGAAGCTGCCTTGTAGCAGTGCAACACTTGGTTCTTTTGGCTGCAGGACCATGACCTCTCCCCATCAGTTTGACCTTTTGGAAAAGGCAGAGTCTTAAAAAATTGCCTTTAAAGCTTCAGAAGAGGCAAGTTTTCTTAAAATCCATTTAGTGTTGGTTTTTTTCCTGGATCTTGCCTGCAAACTGCCGTATCCCTGTACAGTCTGCCCCTCGGTCCTGCTCCCTCTTTGCGCTGTGAGAGCAGTTCCAATGGTCAGTGTTTATTCTGCCCGAGTGTGAATAAACAGCACAAACAAAATCCAACCTTTTGTTCTTCCAAAAGTGAAGGATTCTGATTCTGCCAGACTTGAGGCTTTGCAGACT
>NW_009709380.1:0-470 GCF_000703405.1 Apaloderma vittatum
CGCTGGCCATCTCTTGCTTCGAGAGGGCTTTTCTCACCTCGCAGTTGTGCCCGTTCACAGTGTGGTATTTCTGAACTGCAAGGGAGGGCAAAAAGAAGAAAAGATTTAGGGGGGTGTCAGCATGAAACCGGGCATCACAGAACCACAGAATGTTTGAGGTAAGAAGGGACCAGAAGATCATCCAGCCCACAGCAGGATCACTTCGAGTCGGTCGTAGAATCATGATTTGGGGTGGAAAGCACCTCAAAGATCAGCCAGTTCCTGTCACAGCAGGGACATCTCCCACCAGCTCCAGCTGCTCAAGGCTCCATCCAGCCTGATCTTAAAACATTTGCAGGGATGGAGCGTCCACAACCTCCCTGGGCAACCCGTTCCAGCGCCTCACAGGCCACACAGGATCATCCAAGCGGGTTTGGAAAGTCTCCACAAACGGAGACTCCTCTGGGCAACCCGTTCCAGCGCCCCACAGG
>NW_009709380.1:880-1559 GCF_000703405.1 Apaloderma vittatum
TCCGTCACCCTCACAGCGAAAGAGATTTTTCCTTTCCCGCGGAACTTACTGACTATCTTGTCGACGGAGTCGTGGTCGTCGAAGGTGACGAAGGCGAAGCCCCTCTTCTTGCCGCTGCCGCGGTCCGTCATGATCTCGATGACTTCGATTTTGCCGTATTGGCCAAAATAGTCTCTCAAATGATGCTCCTCCGTGTCCTCCTTGATGCCGCCCACAAAGATCTTCTTGACTGTGAGGTGGGCGCCGGGCCGCTGCGAGTCCTGCGAGGAGAAAACGGTGTCGGGTTTTTGAGGGAGTCCCTCGCCGCCGGGGGGAGGGTTTGGTTTTTTTTTTTGGGAGGGAGGGGTTTCGTCCCCACCTCTCTGGACACGGCCCTCTTTGGTTCAACGACTCTGCCGTCTACTTTGTGCGGCCGAGCGTTCATGGCGGCGTCGACCTCCTCCACCGAGGAGTACGTGACGAAGCCGAAGCCTCGTGAGCGTTTGGTGTTCGGGTCTCTCATCACCTGCCAAGAGAGAGAAGCGTCAGGACGAAGCACGGAGCGTCCCCCCCCAGGCAGAATCACAGAATATTTGGGGTGGGAAGGGACCTCTGAAGATCATCCAGTCCAACCTTCATCCCAGCACACCCAACCACTACACCACAGCCTCAAGTGCTAGATCTACTCTTTTTTTAAACA
>NW_009709380.1:1890-2137 GCF_000703405.1 Apaloderma vittatum
CGTGGTGACCAAAAAAAGCAGCAGCCCCCCCTCTTTTCTGTGGGGACAGGGCTCGTTCCTTCAGCTCCTCCTCCTCCCGCTCCCATCCTTGTCACGACAAAAGCCACCAAGGGCTGACACTCGTCACCCCCACTCGCCAACAGAGCTGACGGGGGGCGCTACGGCGGGGAGGGAGGGTCCTTACCACGCAGTCGGTCAGGGTGCCCCATTGCTCGAAGTGGCTGCGGAGGCTCTCGTCTGTGGTTTC
>NW_009709381.1:0-595 GCF_000703405.1 Apaloderma vittatum
AAGGAGCCAGTTGTCTGCACATTTACTACCCCACGTCAAGTGTCTGACATCTTTTGATATATCCCATGCTTTGGGTGAATTGTGCTTATTATAATATCATCATAATACCAAAAAACACCTCCATCTCACAAGCTATGCACCTCCAAAGTGTGACCACCGCTCATTGATCTTGCACATTAAATTTTTGTAGTCAATACTTTGAAACGCAAAACTAGGAAAATTTACATCAATCACCATAAAGATATGCATGACTAAAGTTACTCAAGCTCCACCTGAAAGGTAATAAATAATATAAAACTGGCCCACGAGAGGGGAAGGAGAGGGGAAGCCTTAGGGAAAAAACTACCATGGTCAGGGAAGACACCACCACGGACCACCTCTTACTTCCGGGATCACTCGACAGGCTGAGCCTCTCTTCCTAACCACAGAAACTCCTTTGGTTAAGGTCCAAAGACTTGGTCTCACCAAGTGTTGCGGCAGGATACTTAGGAAATCTTTACAGAACTGCTCATAATCTATTACATCTGTTACTTTGCAGGTGCTTTGCAGTCAGTCACACTCATCGACAATCAAAACGGATCTGTGCATCTGTTAC
>NW_009709382.1:0-1807 GCF_000703405.1 Apaloderma vittatum
ATCACCCACCCGCCGGCCCCTCCTGCCTTCTCCTGCACCCACCCCCCCAGCTCCACCCCCTCATCCTTCCAGAACCAAAATCTCCCCAGTTCCCCTGGCTTCATTTGATTTCACCCTTTTTTCGCCAGAAGAAAACGCCTTCCAGGAAGGGGACCAAGTAACGTCCTTCTGTAAGCACTAACTTCAGCACACTCCCATTTTTTCTGGACAGTTAAGTCATCTCTCTTCGGAAGCCGTTTCATCGGAAATCTTGCAAAGCAACCCGACATTCTTCGCCGAAACCATCGCCTCGGTGTCACAGAAACGCGTGACAACGCGCTCCCCAGGCACCCCGCACTTCCTTTTGCTCGCTTCCAACAATTTGCTCTAATAATATTCCACACGATGACAAATTCCACGCAGACAAGCTGCCGGTCACCGTGAGTGAGCCATTGCTGAACCACGGCTCATCTCATCTGTCCCTAATTAACAGATGACTTAATTGTGACAGGATTAATATCATGGCTGGGAGCTCGATTTGGGGGTTGCGCTGGTGGGAGCTGCAGGGATTCCTCATGCAAATCAGGGCATGTTTGCATAAAAAAAATAAAAAAGTAAACCCAAATGGTAATTTTGGTGCAAAAGGCTTAGTTATGGCGTCAGGATCCTTGAGTATTTTATCACACAGAATGTTGGACTCGTGTTTAGTGTATGATAAGCTCTGAGCAACGATCATCAGAAGAAAATCAGCTCAGAGCAGAAACGACGCTGAAGTCCCTGCTATCGTCAAGAAGCTAGAAGATAACGTTACTTAAATGAGAAGCAAGCTTCAAACCAGAAGCGATATTAAAGTGGAACGAGACGTTAAAAAATAAAAAGTAATTTCCAAATTTGGCATGCCTGGAAATATTTTTCTACTTCCTTGATCCCGAAAGGTGCAGAGCTCTTAAAACACACTCATTGGCTAAAACACGGAGGTGCTTGGGATCAGCTGAGATTCTCAGCTTGAGCTCAGAGCAGTTCGACTCAAGAGTGCGGTTATCATCTCCTCTTCTCCTGCAAACACCAGAATCTACAGGGGCGCTTTGCCATCAACACAGGTGCCAAGCAGACCCAATTCTTGATCTCAGTGAGAGTCGCGAAGCCAAGGCGGGGGCTCGAGCACCCCCCCCGGCTCCATCCACACCCCGGGAGAACAAGGGCTCTTTATGGCGGGTGCCAGCAGCCGGGCTCTGCCCCGGCTCCTCCTCGAACCGACGCGGAGCATCTGACACCGCTGTCGCCCCGTTGACCCATTTCTTTGGACAAATCTCCCCATTGAGTATCTGGTGGGGGGTGGAGGGGGCTGGGGTGCAACCAGCTGAAGAGCAGCTGTACTGGGAACACAGAGCTCCCCGTTCAGCCAGGGGGGACAGGATTGAGCTCCCCCCAACAAACAACCACCCCGATCCAGGAGCGGCAGCACAACAGGTTGGGGAGCGGACAGGCAGCTTTCTCTGCCAGGTTTCAACAGAGAGAAAAACAATTCCTGCAACAGCCGGGGTGTGAAACCCTTCCCCCTGCTCCAGTATTTCTCCACGTACTCTCGGGCTCCTTCGCTGGAGCAAAGAACAACTGGGAGGGGTTATTGCACCCTGCCCGGTGAGACCCCAGCTGAGCACCCCAGGTAGACCACCCTTGTTCCCTTGGTCCCTGCGGGTCCACCCTCCATGCCAGACATCCCCGTCTCCCAGGGCGCGGGTGCCACAGCCGAAAAGCGAAGGGGCTGGAGGAAAGGCGGTCACAGAGGCTTTTTCCCCCCCCCCCACAAGGGCGGGCGCCCCCCACC
>NW_009709382.1:1838-3891 GCF_000703405.1 Apaloderma vittatum
GTCCCATCTGAGCATCCCAGCACAGAGCACGCAGCTCCCCCTGAACCCCACCACGCTCTGCCTCAGCCACTTTACAGCAGCAAGTTCCTAAGTTAATCATTCACCGTGTAAAAAGAACAAATTCTTTTTCGGCTGGCTTAGGAAGCGTTCTCAGTATTCACAAATAGCTGGGTGGTGCTCAGGAAACCACTGAGGGATGAGACAGGAGGGAAACATGAGTCTCCCTCGCTTCTGAAATCCCACCCATGACACGGGTGAGTCACGGCGCCGGGTCGCCCGAGGAAAGGCAGGTCTCACCTTTGGTGTGCTCCTCCGTGGGGGTCACCCCCAGCTTCTTGAAGTAATCATCTGTTTCGGGGTCCACCACCAGCAGCCTGGCTTCGCTCTCCCTGGACTTAATGTGGGACACGACCTCGGAGTGCCGCAGACCTTCCACGTTTATCCCGTTCACCTGCAAAGTGACAGTGTCAGAAGCCAAGCCTGTGTCCCCACGCATCCGGACCCAGCTCACAGACCCCCCAAGCAGCCTTCTCATCCCCTATGGAATGGAATTTTCATTTTTTCATACCTTTTTGGATTATAGGAATGCTACAGGATTGTTTTATTCCGCCAGTCATGGCTTCCTACCACCCACCCACTCGCCTGGTTCCTCTGCCAGAGCGTCCTTCGTGTCATCTACCCACATCCCAAACACACCCATAGGAACAGCAACACCAGGCTCTGCCATCACCTCAACCACCCACGTCCTGCCCAAACACCATCATAGACTCTCTTTGGTTGGAAGATACCTTTAAGAGTTCAACCATTAGATCGTTGAGCCCAACCATGAATGCTCTGGCTCCCCCCTTCAGTGATTTCAAGCCCAGCCTTCACCTTGGATGGACCTCAAGCACCTTGGGCTGCCCACGGGGCACAACCACGTGCATGAGCAGCAGGCTGGGTGTCCCCAGTAGAATCACAGAATGTGTTGGGTTGGAAGGGACCTTTAAAGGTTATCTGCAGTGAGCAGGGACATCTTTAACTAGAACTGCATCAGTTCTGGCGTCCCCACAATAAGAGGGACATGGATCTGTTGGAAGGAGTTCAGAGGAGGCCACAAAGAAGATCCAGGGGCTGGAGCAGCTCTGCTCCGAGGACAGGCTGAGGGAGCTGGGGGTGTTCAGCTGGAGAAGAGAAGACTCCGGGCGGACCTTATCCCTGCTGCAGTGCCTGAAGGGACCTACAGGGAGGCTGGGGAAGGACTTTTTGCAAGAGTGTCCAGTGACAGGACAAGGGGAAGTGGATTTAAGCTGAAGGAGAACAGGTTTAGTTCGGATCTTAGGAAGAAATTCTTCAGTGGGAGGGCAGCAAGACTCTGGAACAGATTGCCCAGAGAGGCTGTGGCTGCCCCCTCCCCAATGCTCCCTCCTTGGAGATGTTCAAGGCCCGGTTGGATGAGGCCTTGAGCAACCTGGGCTGGTCAAGGGCATCCCTGCCCATGGCAGGGGGTTGGGTGAGATGATCCCTAAGGTCCCTTCCAACCTAAGTCATTCTAAGGATTCTGTGATTCTAGATCAGGTTGCTTAGAGCCCCATCAAGCCTGACCTTGAAGGTCTTCAAGGATAGAGCCTCCACCACCTCTCCAGGCAACCAGTTCCAGGGTTTCATCACCCTCACAGCAAAAAACTTCTTCCTAACGTCTTATGTGTCCTACTGAGGCAGCTTCCTTCCATCCTTTCACCCCTCTGTGATGGAAAACCGCGGATTTCCCGTGTCCCCAGCAGGCGTGTCTGGATTCATTTCTCCCTTCGTGCCAGCCAGGACCTAGGGAGGAACGTGATCCTCTGCTCCCGACGGGGGCAATTGTGATTCGGAGCCATTGTTTGGGTGGCGAATGAATCACTCTTTGTGAGAAAAAAAATCTCCACACCCGCCCTGCCCCTCGTTGCTGGACCTGCAAACATTCCAACCAACTTTTTGCTGCCTGTCCTGCATTGTGTTCCTTGCTGGACCCCCAAAAAAGCCGATGTCAGACCTGGAGAACCCATCCCATCCCAGCATGAGGCTGCTCCAA
>NW_009709383.1:0-1395 GCF_000703405.1 Apaloderma vittatum
AATAAATAAAAATAAATAAAAATAAATAAAAATTGAGGGAAATCAGACATTCCTATTACTATTATTGTTATTATTATTACTATTATCGCTGCTGCTAATAACGATGTTCTCACGCCACGACGCCAACCTTAAAGATAAACCGACGCCACCCTTGCAAAATGGGCACGGGAAGCCGGTTGGCTTTAAAGCCTCGCTACACCGGGCGAAACTTATTTCCCTCGCAAGAGGTGGGGATGGCATTTCGCCTTGTTGTGCGTTATTTTAATGCTGTTTGTCGCCGCATCTTCCCCCTCCCCGCTCTCTCCGCGCCCTCGCTCCCTCTGTTCTGGAGCTGCGGAGTCGCAGGAAGCAAAGAGTGTGAAAGGGCCGGGAGAGAGGGAGAGGGAGCGAGAATTGCTCTGAGCGACTGCGGAGTGGAATTCAGTTCCCTGGGGAGTTAGCAGACAGTTTGTGGAGATGTTACTCCAGAGTTTCAGACTATGATAAATATGATAATTTGTATAAAATTTGAATGGGTTCTTGTTTTCAGGGAGAATGCCTCCGATGATGAATGTTCATGATTTTCAGATAGATGGCTGATAAAAAGTGTATTGAATTGTTGAAAGCGATTTTAATTTTAATTCTCTACCTGCAGATGTCTGATAATAATAATGTCTCCTAATAAAATAGGAAGGTGTCAGTTTAAGCAGCAGTATTTCGCTTCACTTCATCCTTCCCATCCCCAGACTGTGGCAACATTAACCTCTTCTTATAAAAAGGCACATAAAATTATTATAATTACAGAGTTATTAATTTTAAAAAGAGGGTTAGCAGGATTTTTTATTATTATTAATAGAGCTCGCACAGTACCCCTGCGAGTAAATCCCCGTGTGAAATGATGGATCCGATTGCTAATTCTATTATTAGATATTGCCTAGGAATTGCCTTTCGGGTTTTTAATTAGAGTAATTGAAACTAGAAGAGGCGGGGCTAATTATTTTTATTTTCCCCCTTTGTTATTATTTAAAAGTCATCGATAATGCTCCCTGCACTCAGATCTCGGCTTCAGAAGGAGACTTACAACAAAGCAACAAAGGGAAAACAGACAGATTCCCCGGTCTGGAGGGTGAAACTCCCAAGGCAGCAGTGTGCGCGTCTTGTGCTAATCGGGTTTTGCGGGTTTGGGGGATCTCACAGGAGACCATCCTCAACCCAGTTCCTGTTGCCTCTGATCTGGGCTGGTATTTCAGGTCCAAAAAGAGAGAACAAAAATAAAGAGGAAAAGAAACACCAACAACAACAACTCTCGAAACACGAAATCAGTGACCTGGCAGTTACACTCTAATTAGCGCCTCCTGCGAAGCAGCCCAGGGACACAGGCACACGGCGAGGAGCGGCTCCCCTTGCCCGGGAAAG
>NW_009709384.1:0-1070 GCF_000703405.1 Apaloderma vittatum
TCTCACACCTCATCATCCAGCCTGGGAACTGGGATTAGGCTGAAGAGGAAATCTTGATCTCCACAACTGACTCAATTTCTGCTGACATGGCTTATATTGCAACCCACCCCTCTCATTTTATAGGAGCCTTCCCATGGGGAACAGGACTGGAGGCAAAAGGTTTATTTCCTATGTATTTTCACACAGTGACTGAGTCATTTACTGGTCGTCCTTCCATTTCACAGAGTTTCAACCTGACCAGCCGGGACTGTTGAAAGATCAGCTTTACATTAAGGGTACTTTGGAGATCTAGAGAGGGCAGGATGGGAGCTGAAAAACACAGACCATCATGTCTTCAACCTCACAAGCTCCCTCCCTCCTTTGGGCCCCGAGCAGCAGCCCTGTGGCCAATGCCGAGCCCACATGGGTCGGCGTGGCAGCGTGTGTGCGCCCCGACGCTGCCCTGCCCAGCGAAGCGAGGGCGGTGGTTTGGTGACGCGGGGCCCTGCAGCGGTTCTGGTGGGTGCAGCCACGGGATCTGGCCACGGTGAGCTGGTAGAGTCATTTGGGTTTTGGAGAGTTTTCACTCAAAAGCCATTATGAGCTGGAGGGTGTTTTGAGGCTTCAATCGTCTGTTGGTGCCGTGGTTGGTTTCACACGTCTGCTCCTCCCTGCAGGCTGGCAGCTGCGGGTGCAGTAAGGGCACAGCTGCGGCTCTCTCCGGCACGCTGCGATGTCACTGTTACTGCAAGAGCCACGGTCGCTTATGACATGACTTGGCAAAGCAAGACTCCTGGTTACTCCTTTTCTGTCAAAAGCTGGAGGTTATGGAACAGCCAGCCTGAGGAGAGGAGCAGAAAGGGTACAAAGACAAAAACATTTCAGGACCATACACAGCGTATGGTGTGGCACGCTGTTCCAGCATCAGTTCTTTTACAGAGACACCAACTTCTCTGTTGCCTCAGAAACAGACTCAACACAACTTGAAACCCTCCCGGAAAGTGGCATCTCCAGGGCCTGCAGGCAGCAAGTGTCTGAAGACGCTCAATCATTAATTTATCAGGGAGCAGGTGAAAGGTTCCCTTCTCCTG
>NW_009709385.1:0-509 GCF_000703405.1 Apaloderma vittatum
CAGCGCGGGGACGGAGAGCCAGGCCAAGCGCAGCAAACCCTGAGCCCCGGCCCACGGGAGACAGCACAGCCATGGTGGCTTTCCTCAGCCCTGCAGGCTCTGTCCCTTCCTGGGATGGCTCCCGAATTCAGTTCCCCTGCAGGGACAGCCTGGGGAGCAAACTCTCATACGTGTTTCTTGCCCTGGACCTGGGCAGCACCTGGGGGGCAGGAAAGAGGAGAGACGAGGCCTGGGGCCCCCCAGGATGATGCTGGGGTGCTGGTGGGGACATTCCCATGGAAGAACCTCAACTTTGCCATCAATAAAAGCACCTGCAGCAGCAGTGGGGAGTGAATCGCCTCGTCACTCTGATCCAGCCCTGCTCTGTCCCCTCCAGTGGCACACATCCAGCCCCAGGGAGAAGCAGGATCCCCTGCAGGTGCTCTCCCCCTAAAATGTCCTTAAGCAAGAGCCCCACAGGTGACACGGTGGCACGCCACAGGCTGTGTCCCCTCTCCAGGAGTGGGTAT
>NW_009709386.1:0-1164 GCF_000703405.1 Apaloderma vittatum
ATATATAAGTAAATATATATTTATTACTGTATAAGAGTATTTTTAAAAGACCCTTAACCCAATAATCAATGTACAGTAACCCCTGCCACAGAAATGCGCACAACTCACATCTGATGTTTCTCTGCTCCCTTGATGCCATAAGTTGGCTTCCTTTCCTTGATATTAGTGAACAGCTTTAGATAACAAACATCTCCCCAGGTCTTAAAACATTTTATTCCAGCTGAAACGTAGGTAATGGAAGGAGACTGGCAGCTCCCGAAGCTCCAGAGGAAGAAGTGACTCTTGGCAATCTGTAGATTGTTTTCAAAGGGGTCCTCAAAAGCTGGCAAGCCTTGACGGCAACACTTACCAATCATCATGTTGGCCAAGGACGCCGTGAGGGAGAACTGTCTCTCCAGGAACTTCCCCATGAACGTTGCTAAACCAGCAACCATGGCAGAGAGGTTGACCTGAGCCAGCACCACCAGCAGGTAGACGGGATGGCGCAGGTTCCTCAGCAGGACCACAGGAAAACCTGAAAGGAAAAGGGGAACCCTGTTGCATGCAGAAGAGTAATTTGCAGAAAGTGGTAAAACATTGTGTTTTCCTACGTCTTCTGTGCAGAATTAGCTCTTTAGGAGCGGTGAGCCCTTCTGAACATTTCACTTAAAAAAGGGCAGAATGTGTGATTTTGGGGTTTATTGTTTCAGGGCTTGATTGCACGACCATTTGGATATTAAAAAGTCAGGATGAAGGATCAGGACTTTGCAAAGATTAAACACCTGAAAATTTTGCAATCATTGGTGAGAGAGGGAGCCAACAACTCTCATCCCACCTGCCTCAGGAACCAGCCAAGGGATAAGCAAATCAATGGCAGAAGTAAGTTGTTGCAAAAGATGAAGTGATAAAAGTAGGGTTTTCAGTGCAAGCATGTCCAGCTTCAAAGTGAACCTGAGAAGAGAGCAATTTCTTTTCAGACATGTCCCACCCCTGCAGAGCTCACATCCCTATCTGTTAATCCTTTTGATTTGCTGCTAAGGTTGGTCATGCTTAATTTCTGCTGAAGCCCATGTGTTTGAGACTGGGAACTGCTCTAAACACACGTGCACACAGGTCTGTGCCAGGGCGGTGGGAAAGTGTTGGAGCCATCAGCATGAAGGAGGAGAGGAGAGGAGAGGAGAGGAG
>NW_009709387.1:0-204 GCF_000703405.1 Apaloderma vittatum
CCCGACCCCGCCCCGCCCCCCGCCCCTGTCCCTCTTAGACAAAGGCAGACCTGGGCACAGGAGCGCACACGTGAAACACAAACCCCTCTGAGACCCCAGGCCAGCCAAGTTGTACCCCCTCAGCCCCATGGGACCTCCGAGTGATGCCCAAACCAAGAAACAGGGCCCGTGATGAAAAACCCACCCTGGGGAAAGTAGCGCCAG
>NW_009709388.1:0-204 GCF_000703405.1 Apaloderma vittatum
GTGGATTCCTCTCCTCCTCCTTGAGCCCAGAAGCAGCTACACACTATCTTCATCTCCCAAGCATTGTCAGTTTGGACACCTTCGCACATGCGCACAGAGCATTCAATCTGACACCCTCACCAGGGCCAAAAAAACTTTCCAATGTATTCATCATCATCAGGGTGGTTTGCGGCTTTTTTTTTTTTTCCCCCCTGTCCTTTCCTC
>NW_009709388.1:290-572 GCF_000703405.1 Apaloderma vittatum
AGAAAAATCAGCCCTCTCCGCTCCTAACCCTCTGCACACTGACCTTACACACTGGACAATATTTAAGGATCAAGGTGCCATCCTATAAAGAGGTGATTATCCTTATATTACTATTATTATTGTTATTACTACTACTAAATAGCTGTACTGTAGAGAGTGTGTTAACGGATGTCATCTTTTAATTGTACCTATTTTAGACATGCTTTTATTTTTAATCTGAAAAATACTTATTTACAGCAACTTTTCAATCAGCGTCCGTCTTTATTTTCTTCCTTTTCTACC
>NW_009709389.1:0-614 GCF_000703405.1 Apaloderma vittatum
TTCTGCCTTGGACTTCTTGAGTGGTTTCTTCCATCTTCTGTGAGTACCTGAGGCTCCTGTAATGAGCCCCAAATGCACCATGGGGCTCGGTACTTCCTTGTAGTTTTCTTCAAGACTTTTACAACTAATTGGAGATGTCTCCTGAGTTTAGCTAAGGAGGAAGAGTACATAATAGAATTTTTTTTTTGTTATAAAGGGACTATTTTTATATCTTTTAGCTTAGAAAATAGGTTAGGTCAACATTCTCCAAGTGGTAACAATCACAGTGTCTCCTCAGAAGGTCTGGACCACTAGGAGAAGCTGTAAATTTGAGGTCCGTCACTGTTAGGACTTCAACCTTGCTCCTCACCCCACCAACCCCATCATTTTTGACATTGTTCCCCTGGGAATTCCATCACTGTCCTGATATCAGACTTCACCCCTGATCGTGTTGTCTTTCTGTAACAGTTAACCTTATGAAAAATGGTTTAGGTAGGTAGATACAAACAGGTGGAGAGAAACATAATTAAAGAGTTGACAAAGGAGACAATTACGCTATTGTAACACAGGTTGGCTTTTAATCCCTGAAGTCTGAAGAAGCACTGCATGTGAGATGTATCTGAAAGAACAAAGCA
>NW_009709390.1:0-832 GCF_000703405.1 Apaloderma vittatum
GCTCGCGTGGGACACCCCTGGTGTGGGACACCCCCGGTGTGGGACACCCCCGGCGTGGGACACCCCCGGCGTGGGACACCCCTGCTGTGCGCTGACCCCCGTCGTCTGGCACCCAGCATCGTGCGACACCCCCATCGTGTGACACCCTCATCATGTGACAACCTTATCATGTGACACCTTCATCATGTGACACCCTCATCGTGTGACAACCTCATCGGGCGACACCTCCATCATGTGACATCTCCATCGTGCGACAACCTCATCGTGTGACACCCTCATCATGTGACAACCTTATCATGTGACACCTTCATCATGTGACACCCTCATCGTGTGACAACCTCATCGGGCGACACCTCCATCATGTGACATCTCCATCGTGCGACAACCTCATCGTGTGACACCCTCATCATGTGACAACCTTATCATGTGACACCTTCATCATGTGACACCCTCATCGTGTGACAACCTCATCGGGCGACACCTCCATCATGTGACATCTCCATCGTGCGACAACCTCATCGTGTGACACCCTCATCATGTGACAACCTTATCATGTGACACCTTCATCATGTGACAACCTCATCGTGTGACACCTCCATCGTGCAACGCCATCATCATGTGACAACCTTCATCCTGCAACAACCTCATCGTGTGACGCCCTCATTGTGTGACGCCCTCATCATGTGACAACCTCATCGTGTAACACTTTCATCATGTGACCCCTCCGTCGCGTGACACTCTCATCGTGTGACACCTTCATCATGCGACACCGTCATCATGTGACACCTCCGTTGTGTGACCTCATCGTGTGACACCCTCATCATGTGACACC
>NW_009709391.1:0-251 GCF_000703405.1 Apaloderma vittatum
AGCCCCAAAATAACCCCCACGTAGGCAAAAATTGCCCAAAATAGCCCCAAATAGCCAAAAATAGCCCAAAAGAGCCCAAAATAGTCTAAAATACCCCCAAAGTAGCCCCAAATATCCCCAAAATAACCCCAAAATAATCCAAAATAGCCCTAAAATAGCCCTGGAAATAGCTCCCAAATAGCCTCTAAATACCCTAAAGTAGCTCAAAATACTCTGAAATAGCCCAAAATAGTCCCAGAATAGGCCAAAAT
>NW_009709391.1:331-718 GCF_000703405.1 Apaloderma vittatum
TAGCTCAAAATACCCTGAAGTAGCCTGAAATAATCCCAAAATATGTCAAGATAAGTCATAATAACCTCAAAATACTGTGAAATACTCTCAAATAGCTGCAAGATAATCCAAAATAACCTCAAAAGAGCCCCGAAATAGCCCAATAAACATCAAAATAGCTCCAAATAGTCTCAAAATAATCTGAAATAGCCTGAAATAGCCTCAAAATAGCCCCAAATAGCCTCTAAATACCCCAAAATAGGTCAAAATACTCCGAAATAACCCAAAATAATCCCGAAATAGCCCAAAATAATCCCAAAGTAGCCCCAAATACCCCCAAATACCCCTAGATACCCCCAAAATAGCTCAAAAGAACTTTGAAATAGCCCAAAATAGCCCCAAAATAAT
>NW_009709392.1:0-209 GCF_000703405.1 Apaloderma vittatum
CACGTGCTCGAGGCAGCTCAGTCCAAAAGAAAATGGGGTTTGGTGTAAATCTGGGGGTGTAATGTTATCATATATCACGCTACCTCGTAAAACCGACACTGAAGCCTGCCGGACAACAAATCACAGGTCAAAATTATGAGCTCTTCGTATTATGTGAATGCGCTTTTTAGCAAATATACGGCGGGGGGTTCTCTTTTTCCAAAAGCAGA
>NW_009709392.1:268-944 GCF_000703405.1 Apaloderma vittatum
TGCCTTCGCCTCCTCCATGCCCGGCTTGTACAATGTGAACAGTACCATATATCAAAACCCGTTTTCTTCCGGATACAGCCTGGGCTCTGATGCCTACAACCTGCATTGTTCCTCTTTTGATCAGAACATTCCCGTCCTCTGCAATGAGCTAACCAAACCCAGCTGTGAGAAAGCGGAGGAAAGCAACCTGCACAACCAGGCTGAGCCTAATTTCCGGATATACCCCTGGATGAGGTCTTCAGGTAGGGGCAAGCGGAGAGGGCTCGGAGCAGTGGCAGCCAGGCAAAGCGTGTCGCCAGAATTACTGTCAGCACAGCCTTTATGGTTTTAATTATAGCCGAGGCGCCATTGCGTAGAAAGCCCGTGGCATTGTATGTAAATGAGTATCATAAAACTTTTTATTGCCCAATTAATGGGTTCTAGCCTCGTAAATTTATTTAACTCCATTTGCTATGGAATTTTAGCGTTGGGTTGATTCGCGCTGTTTGCTATAGAAATGTGGACAGTTGGCTGCGGGCTCCCAGAGCCCCCATGGGTAAGCGTCTCCCCTTGCCCTCTGCCGAAGTTGGGCAAAAAATCCCGCTCGCTGCGGAAGGCGGAGGGAAGAGGGGCGTTCAGGAGCGGGAGACGGGCTGCTGAGGACTTTGCTAGCCCACGTTGCCGAGATGCCACTCCC
>NW_009709393.1:0-6214 GCF_000703405.1 Apaloderma vittatum
GGCGGGAGACGTTAAATGTACCAGAACTCCCCCTGCGCGGACGTGGAACGGCAGGGTGTTCATAAGGGGGAAATAAATTTAAAACGCATTGTGTTAGCTCTGGAAAACAACTCCCCGGTTAATTAAATGATCCAAACTCCACTGAACCTTCCCAGTAAGCTGAGCTTCGACCAGAACGAAGGTCTATCAAATGACAGAAGGAGTTATCTAAAATTAGTTGGCATGTACCCGGCTTGCCTCGGCTGCGCGATCTCTGGGAGAGCTACTGCAAGTGAGGGAGGGCGACCAGGTCAGGGAGAGCCTGAAAGCTTGAGAACACCCTTACCTCCCTTGCACGTTGCTTTTAATCTTCTCCAGCGAAGTTTCTCACTACTTTCCCACCATAATTTAGAGTACTCTATATTTGCAGACTGAAACTGAACAGGGGCTAGTTCAGCAAATAACAGAGATTGTGGATTTATTGTCGTCCAGACATATGGTTTATAGAATAATTCTCAGCGAACAGGCTTGTGTATTAAAGCTGCAGTAAATCATGCTTCTCTTCCAAGGGTACATAGCGAAGTGATTTTTAATATGAGGGTTCGTGGCTTCATATAATGCTCAAGGGTTCTGTCTTGTCCTGAAATTCATGCTACAGGCAAACTGAAATTCTTTAATATGGTACAAAATATCTGTTAAAGATGTGATTCAATACAGATTGAAGTCGTGTGAGCCCTGGGTGATAGTGCTGTTGATTTCAGAGACTTTTTGAGTACTGCCTCATCATAAAATTTCAAATTTTTATTCATCATTCTTATTTTGTGTTAAATTTCTGCATTTCTGTGTGTTTGGATGATACACCAATAAAATAGTTTTAATCTCCAGATTATTGATTCAGGATTGATTGATTTGAGACCCTCCACTGGAATATTCATCTGTTTAAAGAAGATTGTTGTTTTCATGTAGACTATCCCATTAAACTTTTGCAGTCGCCTCTATGTATCAAAATACTGAGTGAAGTTTAAGCTGATCACATTGCCAATGTGGTCTGTGCAAGACAATAATAACTTTGTTAGTCTCCTTCCTCTGCTGTCAAACTGAAAATGTTGAGCCTGAATTCTTCTTCAGAAGATCTACTTACGGAATGAAAATTAGTCTATAGTGGCATGTGGAGTAGATGTCTATTTGTGAGTATTTTGCACACTCACTTTAAAATAAACTGGTTTTAATTTTAATTGCAGTTTGTTCAAATCTTGTTAAGTGTGGAACATTGGTAGGTACAAAGTAACAATACTGCTTGTAGCCATTATTTAGGTTCCAGCCATGAGACCTGAATATAGTGATAATTACTTAGGGGAAGGCAGGACCCAGATAACAGTGAAGTGTCTAGTAGTTCAGGCAACAAGAATTTTGTTTTCCAATTTTATCTTTCTCGTTAATGCTGACTAGGATTTACTTTTTATGTTGGAGATCTCAGGGCCCAGATGTTCAAGAAATTGATGGGACTTGTGATGATCCTTACATGAGCTGCTCAGCTTAGAGATAGAGACCATCTGCCAGTAAGCAGACTTTGCAGAGAAATCATGATCTAGGGATGCATCAAATAGTCTGAAAGGAGTTCAGAACCACAGGATTCCTGTAAGCCTGCAAACAGCTGGTTGTAATCCCAGCAATTCTTTTTTCCCACTGAATGTTGACAAATTTGCTCATGGCATGATGCAAGCTAATTAATTGTGCTATTTCACAACATGAAGGTACTTTTGTCACTTGTTACATACTAAATTACAGGGAATATTGTTTTGTTTTTTTTTAAAATCTAATTTGGATGGGAACAACCAGTAATTATCTTTCTTCTACCAAGTAGTACTGATGTGAAAACAGTACCTATCCAAAGTCTTTGTTGATCGTACATAGGCACAAGCTGTGTGAAGCTGACAGTATGTTAATTAGGATGTGAAACCTTTCTCTTGATTATTTTGTACAAATATAAGGTTGCTGGCATCACCAGTAGAGGTTTTTATTGCAGAGAATTGCTGATAGCTGTCTCCTTCTTCCAAAATCATTAGGATCCTGCCTGTGTTTCCCTGCCTTTATACCAAACTATCTATTAGAGTGAAAGCTTTTCAGTTCTTGTTTTCATGTCCTGTGCAGTGCCAGACACACTGATTGGACTTGAGAAGGGCTTTTGGTAATAATATTTTTGCTGTGCTCTTGAAAGCCCCTACAACCATGCAAATGCCTCTAGTATCTTCAAAAAGATGTCTTTTTGGTAAAACAGAAATTTTATTACAGTTATATAATTAGATTGATCATTAAAGGACTTTTTTTGAAAGCAGGATCCTTATCCGCTTTGGCTTCAGGGAGTTTACAGTCCCTTCAAGAGCAAGCAATGGGACTGTTGGGCTAGGGACTAATTAGGAGGGGGATGCTGAAAGAAAGGAATATCATCACCTCTGCTTTTACAGCCTACTTTTGGCAAAGGCATGGGTTTTCTACCTTAGTGCTCATGCAGGAAGAAGGATTTCCAGTCTCCAGTTTAAGTCCTAGTTATATACATTATAGTCATTAGATAGTACAGAGTCAAAGGGATAGAGAGTCATCTTCCTTTTTGTGATTCTCCCGTCTTGGTCCTGAACTAATTCTATCCTGAGGTAAGTCCAGTCTGACTGTTTCTGACTGTTAGGGTACTTCAGTGAACTGAGGTACGTGGGTTGCAGTCACAGCTGCACAAACTCTGAACCTCCAGAAGAAGGCAGGGAAGGAAGTTGCACAAGGACTTAAACACTGATTTATGAGTACCTGGAAGAGTACTCTTCCCCCAGTCATGTTTTAGAAGAAAGTGGCAGCTGGCACTGTGTTTTGAACAAAGTCTATACCAAACAGCTTGATGTAGTGGATTGAGCCCCTTAGTGGAGGCCTCTGGGTCCATGGATCCTGTCTGGGCTTCGGTATGAAACACAAGCATAAATTCGAGATCCTGTTAAGGCTCTACTGCTCCTGGCATGCCCTGAAGAACACAGCTGCTGCCCTTCCTGTGTGGGGAATTCGAGGGTCAAATCCTGCAGAGCCTCAGGGAATAAAAAGAACAAAAGGCAGGTCTGGCAGTGGTGGCAGTGGTAGGCAGGGGTTTTAAAGCTCTTGGTGTATACCAGGTGATGAGCAGGACTGTCACCTGAGAATTCTAATTGCTCTTCTCAGCTCTGTTTTCCAAGCAGTTGGAAGCTGTACCCTTAATATAATTCTTCTGTTCCACCAGGGCACTGCTCACTAGGCTGCTCAGTCTCCCAGGACTCAGACTCTTTTCTTGTTCTTGTTCTTGTTATTGTTCTTTTTTCTTTTTTTTCTTTTTTTTTTTTTCCCCTGCTGAAAAGCCGCTCTTTTGCACGCACGTGGGAATGAATAGCAGCCATTAGACTAAGTGTAAAGAAAATAAGAGGGTGATTCTTTAGTCCAATGTATTGGATTGTTACAGATTAGCTATGGGCCAGCCACCAACATGGACAGATGCTCTCTAACCCCCACTTTCCCCCTGAAATGGGAAGGAAAAGGGAATGAGGCAGAGAGACTTACGGGTTAGAGAAGAAAAACTAGAACAGCTTTAATGAAATAATGGAAATAATGGTGAAATGATAAAAGTAAAGAACTATATACAGCTATAGATAGTAGCCCGATATCAAACCCAACTCAGACCCGCAATAGCAATCACCACTGATGCTGCAGAGGAGGAGGCACTGGGGAAGCCCCAGGCTCAGCGGCGGCAGTGGGGGGGCGGGTACAGGGGGCTGGGTTTGGGGGAGCTGGATTTGGGAACTCAGGATCCGGATCAAAAGCAGGAGGTCAGATGGAGTCCTCCCTGGACACCGGCCATTGCAGAGAAGGGCAAAGAAGAAAAGGGCGAAAGGGGAAAAGGGCCGAAACTCTCGTGATCACTCAATTTATACTAAATATGATGTATATGGGATGGAATACTCTTGTTGGTCACCTGTCCTGTCTATTACCCCCTAGAGGTGCAACCTTTTACTTCCTTGTGACCCCTTTTACTACCTGGCACCCCCAGCGTGGCACACACGAACCAGCAGTGGCCTCGGTCACTGTAGGAATAAGTATCAGCAAGAGCCTTTCTGCATCCCAGTCCCAGGCAGTAACTGTAAACATCAGATGTTATCACTGCCAGTAGCACACACTGTCTGCAAAAACATGCTGCTGACTTCAGAAAATGCAGCCTTTTAGAAGAGACTAAACTGGAAAGTAAAAATCACTAAAAAGAATGGGGTTTTTAGCTAAACCCAGGACATTGATGTAGGAGGATTGGACTCACTCCCTGTCTGAGCAAGTCGTTCCTCACTCCCCATGCTTAGACATTCAGAACTCCCCTTGCTTCTTCTCTGTCACTCAGAAATATTCAATTGCTCTTTATTTTCAGTTTTATAGATCTGAAAGTCTGGAGGGGATATTCAAAGAGATATGGAGTATCACCTGTCTACCAGTGCCATGTTTTCCCTTTCTGCCCTCAGAATTGCCACCAGCTGGCAATATAGCAGTTGGGAGTCAGAGTGTCTAATGCTAAGTTGAGGTTCTCATTACGGGTGAGTACACTTCAGGATAAAAGATTTTTACTACTTATATTTATTGATTTAGCCCTGAGTTATTGCCCTTTCTCCATTCAAATGCCTCTTTGGTACGCAAAATATCAGTTCCTCAGTTCTACAGATTTGCTGTCACTCGCAGTCCTCTCTGCTGTCTTTGCTATCCCAAAGATTTCATGATACCAAAGATGGGAAAAAGACCAACAGATACATCTTAAGTGTCTCTATTCATCAAACTTTAAGCGTCTCCTTGCTTTGTGCTGGTGTCACCAAGTTTGTGTATGACTTACAGAACACGCAATTTATGTCCTGGGTGGCTTCTAAAATACTGAAAGAGCTTGAACTGAGGTATTCATCATCCCCAGGTGTGTTTTGTATGTGTTATGGAAGTAAATTAACATTCTGAGATGTATGCTTATTTTGAGCTGGATTGGTTATTGAAATATAAAAGCTTGGAAACAATAGGAATAAGTGTCAGTGGCTTGTGTATCCTTGGGGATTTTTAGAGTCCTTAGGTCTTAGAGTCTGCAGATCTTAAATAAACCCAAAGACTCTGGTCTCAAGTCTTTGGAGCACATTTATACGCAAGGAAAGCATTTTTAAGCACTGGAGGATAATTTATTTTCATTTTATATTCCAAAGGCAGCACTTGAGAAAATGTTACAAATTAAGAGAAAGTTATTGGTTCATTGAATATAGCCTATAATAGTAAGAACATTTTGGAAAGTAATTTATCATGGCCTCGAGCAGTCTCTTTTAAAGCTGTATGATAGCTTTTCTGTAACAGGTAGCTAACCTAACCTTTAAAATGCAGTTCTTCATGCAAATAAACCTTGCTGATGGACTTAAAAAGGTGATTTTGAATGCAGTAAGGCATTACATATTTCTTGAGACACCATAAGTCTCTCATATAGCCAAAATAAATGCTGGAAAGCTTTTTAGAACACCATATTCATTTTGCAGTATAATGGGCTGTAGTGAGCTACTGCAGTAACTCTAAAATAACATCTGAAGAGAGAACATGGGAGTGGATTTTCTATTAAAACTTGAATACTACCCCATGGCTATATATGAATAATATCTAGATTTGCAATATCAGGCATAAGGAAAAGGAAGATAGGCGATCTCACTCTCTAAACTTTAACTGTTCACAGATATAGCTAATTTTCTGCATGCAAATTCCTGCAAAAGGTGAGTACAGATCTATAACTCCTCATGAGAATGTGTTATGGCCGCAAGGTACCACAACGTTGTGTTTTTACCTTTGGTAAAACAAAAACCAGAAGCTCCTAACAATTCCTATGTTGCTTCCCCCCAGCCAGTGTAGTTTTAAAAGCAGATATTTTACTTGTAGCATTTAGCAAGCAGTTGCTAAATAACATAGGAAAACTATGTAGGGAAGACAGAAAATTGTATACTATTTTGGTGAACAACACGTTGCAAAGGCTTTTCTGATCTGTATTAATCCAGGCTGAAACTGCTCAGACTTTTCTTCAACTAATAACAGGGATGAGCACAACCATCCATTACAATTAGTTCCTTTTTTGGGGGAAAAAAAAAGCATGTAAGGAAAAATGATTCTGCTAGGGACTGGCACTGTGATTCTGGACATGAATTTAGCTTTCCTGTGCTTTTTTTCTTCGCCCCCC
>NW_009709393.1:6245-6916 GCF_000703405.1 Apaloderma vittatum
CCCCTTCCCCCAATATAAGAGCTGGAAATAAAATGACATTTTGCCCATTATTTATAACCATGCATCTTGAAAACAGCAAGGATCTACAGTAAGGGTAGTATTTTGTTTTGATGCACAATCGTGTTCAGCCTGCTGCTTATTCTTTCTTTTACAACCATAAACCAGCATGGTCCAACGCAGCAACATGTCTCCATAATGACCACATATCACCTTGTTGTTTGCAGTGCCTGTGGGAGTGCTGGAGTCGTCTGTAACCCTGAGCATGCCTCTGACCCATTTTGAATTTTGCAGAGAACTTTTCTTCTTCCAGAGCCTTAGATTTCAGGACTGAAATGATTGCAATGTGGTTCAGCACAGTTTGCTCTGAAGTTTATTTGTGTTTGCAGAAACAGGGATTGCCTGTCCCACTCTCTTGATCTGGCTTATATCCTGTGCTGAGGTAAAAGTCAATATTGGCATCTGTTGTGGGTTGAGCTTCATAATAAGGGATGCCTAAGAGTCCTCTTTAAAACCTGTTGCCTAGGGCAGGGGTGGAGTCCCCATCCCTGGGGATATTTAAAAGCTGAGTAGGCACAGTGCTTAGGGATAGGATTTAGTCCAGGACTTGTCAGTGTTGGCCTAATGATTTGACTTAGTGATATTAAAGGTCTCTTCCAATCTAGGCAATTCTG